>NC_061532.1:5612500-5757500 GCF_022379125.1 Scophthalmus maximus
CTGGAGGCGATCCACTGTTCAAACTACCACTCTTTGAAACATTGTTTTATTAATTTCATTATTCCATTCACTTCAATTCTAACGGATGTGATTGATTAATCATAAGAATTTTGGATGAAATTGGGCAAGCTCCGCTTGTTAGCATTTACGTTTCTAGTGCATCATTAAACCTCTGCCTAAATTCATGCACGTCACTCACGTCGGTTCTCATACAGATAGAAACACCAGAACACACACCACTCTCTGCTCATTTTGCTAAATGTTAATGAACAGTGGCAGAGAAATAATAGGTTGGCACATGGCTTTAACAGTTTAATCATAGGTAGCGATTGCGGGATTGAATGACGTTGATGCTTGTCACCTTCGTACATGGACTCTCATTATTCGGCGTTACCTTTAGGTTGTGCTTGTGGAGTGAGGAGAGGTTAACTTTCTTCGATGAAAGGCTTTATTTTGCAGATGATTTGATAATTATCATTTGTGATAGATAGAATGCTCCTACTTCAAATGAGGGAACCTCATAACATAAGCTACTTTTGGACATGCACTGAAGTCTGGACATTTTCCTGAAATTTTCTAGATGTGAGAACGCAATTGTTCATCCGGACAAGTTATTCACAGTGAGCGAGTGGGCGTGGGCACTGCGTTTGGCATCATGTCCTGCCTCCTGCATACTCTACCCAGATGTCACAGAATGTTCCGGAAATGCTCCACTTGGTCTGAATGCATCTGAATCGTACAACCTCCTTGGACACTTTCTGGAATGTCTGAAAACGGCTGTAGAGGCATATTCTTTCGCGGTGTTGACCCATGAAGTTCACCAAACGATGACCAGTCATATCCTGCAATCCCTTGTGCACATACTTGGTTTACGATTGTCTCTTGATTTGGTAGCTTTAAGTATTGTGCAGTGTGTTGTGTACAGTGGTTAGTCTCTTCTTAACATGATCAGTATGTGGGCGTAATGCAAACAAGGGCACGGATATCCACTGCACCATCTCGATACAATAACCTATTAATCATTTTTCCAAAGCCGTTTCCAAACCCTTTTGTATTCAGATGGGGGGCAGTTGCTCAGAAATGCTAAACGTCACTTCCAACAGCGTAAGAGTGGCGTCATTTAAATGCTTTTGTAAATGTCACTGCCATCCACAGATGGAGGAAAAGACCTATCTGAAAGTCTCACCTAATCCCTGAGCCCTATAATAGTCCTTGTATAATTGCAAGGCTGCCTTTTGTGTGAATCATTTTTTTCAGGTCATGTATCAATTACTGTCACACATGAGTTTTCTCAAACCAGACCGGTCTACATACTGTACTGTATTTTGTACATGGACGTCATTCAGTACACCAACTATATATATCTCCAAGTCCCATTTTCCTTTTGATTTTGAGCAATTTTCATGACGTCATCTGTTTGAGGTCATGCTGTTTGGTCTCCCTAATTTCTGCTAGAAAGATTATCACTAAAATAAAGTCATTTTTTATCAACTCCTGTTGTACATAGCTGTACATCTTATTATTATTATAACTTACTATATCTTCTCTCTTTGACTACTGTGCTACACTATATTCGGATGTTTGCTTGGGTTCCTGTCACCGTCTCCGTTCGATGCAAAAACACTGCTGCTCGGCAAATCACCTAGACCAAAAGTCATGACACCATCCCCCCCTTCACAATCGGCTCCTTGTTAGATTTCGTATTGATTTTAAGATTTAATGGCTCTCTTTTAAGACCTTAAATTGCCCTGCCCCTAAATACATCTCTGATTTACTGACCAGGTACGCGCCCTCTCGACCAATGGGGTCCGCGTACGGAGCCCTGCTGTGTTACTCCCAGGTCACAGCTCGTGACAAAGGCTTTTGCTGTTAGAGCTCCACACTATGGAACTCAGACAGACTAAACCCCTTCGCTTCCCTGCCCTTCATCGGACCGTTCTTTTTGTTAAAGCTTTTGGAAATGGTTGACACAGGCTTCTATTCATGCTGACGTTTATTGTTCTTACTTTTCTGTGCTCGTCTTCTTTTGTCTCATTCTCATAGTCTGTTTTTTTTATTCTCTTTTTTTGTACAGTACTTTTCACATTCCCATGAAATGAAAACTACAATCCTCCCATTTTTAATCTTGCCTCCCTGTGTAAATTGTTCATTTATTTCTTGTCATCTGGCATTTTGTGTCTCAATGTAATTCTGCTAGTTTCAGTCAACTCTGCCACGGGGGGCGTGACGCACATTCAGCCCTACAGGCTACTGTAAATGCCAATCATTATCCGCAACGATTCCCTCCATGGTTTGTGGAAGATTGTGGACCCAAATAACACTCCGTTTCAAGGGGTCTTTAAGAAAAGTCATTTTTACAGAAGAGTTTATGATATTGTGTATTATTAACTATGTATGTTGGCCATGGAAGGTCTGTTTAAAACCACAAATGGATTACACAGAAGGCAGGTTGTCAGTTTCAACCAAGCCCCTTCTGTGCCACAGAAGACATTACACAATTTTTACAAGTAGCATGTGTAAAATCAGGGTAGTGGAGCTCCAACATTTCAGTGTCATTATTCTTTAATAATCTGTATACATCACTTTTCATGTTTGAGTATTCAACATTAACATCTTTTTTTTTATACTTAATACGACTTTTGACCTGAAAAAGTTTATAAAACGTGGCGAGACAGAGCTTGAGAGCCGATTTTTTTTCTTTGGTTATAAGAAATGAAGAATTAGATGGGGTTTGTAGCTCCAAGGTCATATTTCTGTTTGGCAGGATGAGGTGATTCATGTAGTAAGTTGTGGTTGACAATTAGGTCTGAATAGCAGGCTGTCACTCCAAGGATGATAATCGGAGTATTTGAGTTTCTGCACTTTGTCTTTTCTTTTTTCAGTCAAACTGTTGGCATTTGGAGAATCGCTCATTGCGATCAACGTGATGTAAAACGGGAACCTTCCAGATTCTCTTCTACTGTTATAATAAAGCAGATGCCCACCCAGAGAAGAAGTGGGGTCGCCTTTAGAAGCTTAGGAATCATTTGGCGTTGCCCATAATTGTTTCACTTTAAGTGAATAAAATTACCTCCTCACTACCAGACAATGTAATTTGTAGAGTTCTGTTTGTGTTTCTCCCTTGGGTTGTCTTTCTTTTTTATGAAGGCATCATAGATAATGGTAGAAAAAGAATCCACCACTCATTTACGATCCCGCCCCTTCTCCAACATGCCGTAACTCCCTCTTCACCGACGCCTTTCTCTTGCCCCGGCCCCACTCCTTTCGTAAATGGGCCGATAAGCACCTTTGCCGGGTCATTCATCTCGATGCGCGGAGAAAATGACACCTCAAGGTCTGCCCTGACTAACAGGCCCGGTGCTCACGTACGTACACGGGACAAATGGGGGAAGGGCGTAAAATGGTGGATGGCCAAGACGAGGGAAAATGGAGAAAAGAGAACGAGGTTAAAATTACAGAGGGCGGAGGGTTGTGGAGAGGGACAGCAACTTAAGACTGGAGACGGATGAGGGCAACACATTAGCCAGAGAAGAATAGTGGAGCAATTAGCCTTGTAAAGGCTGGATGTTGTTATGTTGGACTTCAAAGCAGGAGATTTATAGATTTTCCACCCAGGGCTTGACTGCAGTGTTTCCAAAGCTTTATCCACGGCTTTTTTGCACAGATTCTTTTTAGATTAAATTTGATAAATAATGTTAAAGATTATTTTTTTTCTCTTGCTTTAAAATGAATGGCGGGCAGTTTTGACACACATGCAGCCTGACAGCAAAGGCTCACTGGCGCCGGATGTGGTGACTGATGCGCATCATTTAGCACATGATGCCTCCGTGCTGCACTGCAGGTGGTAGATTCGAAGCAGCAGCAGCAGCAGCAGCTGCAGTTCCCCATAACAACTAATGTCACGACACCACACTGGCTTTAGACCGATATTACTATGTCTAGTGCTGTAAGGGACCAGAGAGGACATCGCATTTTATCCATTCAACCCTTCCGGATGCCATGAGACAAATCACTTCTTTTCTCGTCTTCTTTTCTTCTCCACACAGGAACTGTTTGTTTCCCCTCTGCGGTGCAGCTAACAAGCAATGCGGTGTGATTGACAGGCATATACCTCCAGGAGAGCAACACTCAAGAATATGTTGCCACATACATCAAGCTGAATGACGAATGTAGCGTGTTTCCCCTTATGGGGCAAAAGAAATGACATATTTTTAAATCCTTTTCGTCTTGAAAGTTCGTCAGGCGTCAGTGACACCGGGAACTGTCTGACTAAGTTTAGAGTAAATGTGTCAAGGTGAACACGGAGCCTGTGAAAACAACAGATCCGTGTCAAAACATACACATCTGATCCTTCCCGTGGAATCTGACTTATGTTTGAGTGTGGAATTTGCTCACATTGTTCAAGTATAGTGTAGCATGGCATCACCGCGTTTTGCCACGTGACTGCAATTAGCTTTTTTGTTTGTTCAGTTTGTTCACCAGTTTACGATACCTAGCTGCACGAATACACATCTAAGACTGTCTGGGATTGTGTCTGCTTGTGTTTGTGTGTGTGTGTGTGATGTTGTTTGTGGGAGCTGTTTTGTAGTCGAGCAGCCGAGGGAAGCGCGCTAAATAAATCTTATTCCATTTGAAGCTTAAATGTGCTCTTGTTGAGCTGTTAGTAGAAAGTGCCCGGGCCCGCATCTAAGAAAGGAATATTTCCCGGTCCCATCGACGCCCTTTGTTTGCTTCCCATCTCAGCTTTGTTCCACTTGCTGTTGAACAATCATTGAATTTGAGCAGAATAATGAGTTTGGTATCTTCTGCAATATCAAGTTTTTTCTGAAGCCAACGCTGCTGCAACCCTTTAGTCCTCCCTGTAATGGATTCATCCTAGCGTGTCTCTCCTTTTATGTTTTCCCCCTTTCCATATGTTGAATTGATGGTTTTGCAGAAAGACGCTCCTGATCGGAGGTCCATGTCGATTGAATTTTAATTCTCATGGATGCCAGCTGCTGTCATTTCAGAAGGAATGCAGAGTGAAATGTCCTCTCCTCTCCTACTGAGGAGATTTGAGTCGTCCACCAATATAGATGGTGTGCCCTGCCTCCGGCGCCACGGAGACAAACGCACGGCGAGTCGTCCTCCTCTTGCTTAAACAGTGTGCCAGTAGTGCCTCACGTACTGTGCCGCAGCTCTTCCGATTCATACAGTACCTGCAAATGGACATGAGAGGTATAGATGCGGAGAGAGTTTGACAATGTTTACCTGGGAGAGGAGCGGATCCTCCTGCACTTAGAAAAAAAATCTGTTTGTTTCCGTTTTTTCGCTGCTTGGAACATTATGCTGTTGCTCCCTAATCCCCATTTGCAATTAAATGCGTGTTTAGGAGCAGTGCTGGGTTATGTAAACCCCCGACTCTCATTGTGGCGCGCTAAGCTGAATGGGAATGTGCTGCATCCATCTTCCTCTGCTTTCTGTGTCTTGTGTCTCATTTCGCTCTGCCACAAAACGGGTACTCGCACGCAAACTCTCTGTCCTCCGTCAGTCTGATTTATTTATTTATTTTTTCCCCATACTCTCCCTTACTCACACACACACACACACACACACACACACACACACACACACTGAAACAGAGCGCGAGATAAAGAGAGAGAGAGCACACACACACTCCCAGGGAGACCAACTGATATTATTATGATAAAAAAAAAGCCAAAAAGACATACTATTACTTTGCTGGATAGGGCACCTCTCTAGGGTTCACAGTAGTATTTGTGGTCAAGTGTTATTAAGATAAGTGTCATGCATTTGCATTTTCTTATAGTACTTTCATGCTTCAAGAGACGCTTGACTTGTTTGTTTTGCAACATGAAAATCAAGGACAAAGTCCACCATATGTCAGTTAGCTTTATCGTCACACTGACACTTTCTTGCTTTTCCCTTTCGTCCACCTTTAGCTGCAGCTCATTCAATTCCTCTTCTTTTATTTATTTATATTCTACCTCTTCTTTTGCTCTTTCACTCATTGCACCTTGTTCCCATTTTAGTTATTTAATTTAACCCTCCCCGTCGTTCCTACGTCTTTGCTCTCGGTTCCACCCATCTCATCTCCATGCTATTCATCTCAGTGCAAACTCAAATGAGAAGTTGAAAGCAGCAGCCGGCTGTGTTTGACTTTGCTGCCCCCCGATGGAGCCGTGCTCCACCGGTTGTGTGTGCACGCTGCATATTTGCTTCTCTTTCTGAGTGTTTTTCTCTGTAGTGATGTTTCGAGGACAGCACCGGGTTTGTTGAAAGTCTGTGAGTTTACTGTAAGGTTCTCCACAGCTAAACATGTGGTGCACACGCACTGTTTCAGACTATACATCGGGCGACTACAGGAGTTTTCATGAAAATGTTCCTGTGGATTCCTATAAATGCCGCTGCTGTAAACGTCATTTGCATACTCAGTGGTTTAAACCGTACGAGGGAGGCCCAGCTCGGTGCACCAGATGTGGAGGAGTTTTACAGCAGTTGTTGAACATGTTGCCTCAAATGAGACAGATCAAAGTTCTCCATGGTACAAGGAGAGTACAAGTCGGGCTCCGTGACATTTAGAAAATCTCCTGTCTGATCTTCTCCCTAACTGTTTTCCCAATCTACATACAGTGCATTCTTTTAAAGCTTAAAATTTACAATGATCCTGTTAGTTTTACAGTTACAGAATGTATTGGCCTCACACACACTCTTACTCACTTTGCGCCCACAATCTTTTGTCAGACGATCTCTTCTAATCTTCAATACTTGTAAATTTTCCCGCGTTTCCTTTTTCGCAAAAACACATGATAAAACACTAACATTTAATATGTTTACCGCTGTATCTTTATCAACCCTTAGCAGATGCATAGGGAAAGAACTCAGCAAGGGCAAAACCATAAATCAAACTTACTTTATCAACACACTCTCTTGGTAGAAAATCCCAGCGGGTTATACAGTAGAAGTTGCAGAAAAACATTGCCTCATTTTCTGAAGTTTGTTGTAACCGTCTCTAAACATTAAAACTTTGTATTGGAATGACCGTTTGATGCGGCCCAGGGGGCAATTAGTAGAAACAAAGTGGCTGAGAAATACCCCAAAGAATTATCATGGCTGCAATTAATTTTTCTTTCAGCAATAAATGGACTAGCTTGTCCTTTAGGATGGTCTCTTCTGGCTATATGCGTGTTATGACATGATCAGAATGACTGAAAGAAGTAGCTCTTACCTCACGTGTCAAGAAAAGTATATATGAAATGTTGGGCATTCCAAGAGAAATGGACAAACCTTCATTTTTTTGTTGAGGGAAAGGATAACCCAGTTTGCTAGTTTGCATGGATGTGTTCACATTAATATGAAAAATACAGTTTTTAGCAGTCTCAAGTTTGGCAACATGCTTAACTGGATGGTTTACAAGGAGAAATGGTTTGTAGTCAGTGGTGAGCTAGTTAATAGCCAAGAACCTCCCAAAGAATCGCAGCACTGTGGATTGTTGATATGGCACCAGGTATTGAAAAAACACTGACGGGCTCGTTTGTTATGGCATCATCATCACTACCATCTGACATCAGACAGACCAAAGAGGAGCAGTTCCAACCAACGCATTAGAGACGTCCGTGTGATATGTGTTGAATCATTTATTATGGCCATGGAAGGATGTCGTAAAATTGAAATGGCCCTTGATAGGCAGACGGTTCCTCAGCCCTGTTCTAACGGGACACGTCCACTCGTTTGCCCTAAAGTCACAACCTGGCCGTCCCCTGAATGAACCTTTTTGGCCTATAAGTATCCGCCTCTCGTTGGTTTCATGTGCCCCCAGAGTGCCCTCATGTTTGAACCAAGTGACCTGCTGGTTGGCTTTGAGTGCTACTCTGGGTTCTCCGTGTAATGCTGAGCCCGTGCACTGTAGAGGTGACGATCTTTTATTTTTTTCACCGCTGTCTGTTAGAGAGTCTGTTCACACCACTGGTAAAGGTTAACCGGCGGGTATTTATGGTTTGCAAACTTGTGTATTTGCACACTGACCCATGAGTGCCCATGTGTGTAACTACCCACTAAGCAGGAGTATTACACCCATAAATCACCACAGACTGTCATTTATCATAACTTCAACATCCGTCGGGGTCAAATGTTGCCTGGCTTTGAATAATCCATTTTAAAGGTAGCCTAAGCTCGCAGAGCGACTGTCGAGGAGTTCCTTCCCGTGACTTTTACCTGCAGTGGGGTTAAGCCAACATGCCGGTGGGGTGGACGCAGTCGCTGCGGTGTTCCTGTCCTAAAATGCAGCAGGGGCGGATAGATACAGTATGATACTAAATCACTCTTGAAATCCAATGCGCAGCGCCTTGTTTCACAAACCGATTGTATCTGTCACATGTTGACAAAGCTCTAAGGGATTTACCTTATCTGTGTGTAAAGCCCGTTCAATATGTCTGATGTGCAAAACCGCTTACTGTTTTATACTGCCGCTACACCGCCCCTCTGTGATTTTTGTTGTCCTGATGAATTCATCTCGGCTTGCTTTTTGGTTGAGCACGGTGGAATATCTGGTAATCCCTCTCCAATGTAGTGACCTCTTCTTGAGTTTGACTGTCTGCGGAGGCATATCGTTATTCAAGTGCTGAGCACCGTTCCCTAAATCTGGGTAGTGTTAGAAAAGGAGAAATGAAGCAAGAAGGGAGGATCAAAAATACTTTGTTTTTGGCCTTGTTTAGCAAACCTCATGTCAATGGCTACTACAGGGCTAATGTTGTATAAATGCGCAGTTTGCCGACACATTTGCCTTAAAACGTTAGAAGGACTTTGTGTTTTTACCCTTAAGATTGGTTCTTCTGTACCCAAATGGCTAAAATATTTTTTAATGTAACTGCTAATACAAAATAACATACTGAGAGCCAGTTGCCATGGTAAACGTCCGAACGACAAAAACATTCATTGATGTCAGCGACCGGTTAAGTAATCATTGACTCAGCAGTCTGACTGACGGCCCCATTAAATTCCCCAGTGATTTTTTGGAAGTCATTTTGTGCTTTGAGGTTAAACAAATATTAGCAATCATACTGTCGGACATGACTGAAGGGTGAATTTAAATAGGAATGAGATCTGAATCAAACTGCTTCACATAACTTTCACCACTTTCTGTAACAACAGGCTGTACGAGCTGCACAGTCACAACTTAATCCGACTCAAACCACCGTTTGTGCTGCGTGTGAGGGGAGACCATTTACATTTACCCTCTAATGTGATCAACTGATGAATCCGATTGTGTTGTTCCTTTTTAAAACATACGGCTTCATCTCATCTAAGTGGTTTCAGACGCGGCGCGGATTGTTCAACTGCAGTGTGCGTGTAAAAGCAGATTGTGGAGAGATTATTATATGTGCGTGTGAGTGTGTGAGAGTGCAATTGTCTCCACTGTGAATCACGTGGTAAGCATTACTGTATATAATGTACGATAGGCTCTTCTGTTGAAGACAGGCATTTGCTTTTGCCGTTGTGTGTATACACATGGTGCACACACTTTCCAAACACACAGACACACAGTATTTATATATACATACTGTATATACATAAACACACGAACAGGAGACAAAGACATGCTTAGGACTTGTAAGATTCTTCATCGATGTCATTATCCTTGCTGTCAGGATGCAGATATGATTTTTGAACTTTAAAGGTTGCTGACAGCAGTCTCTAAAATGTGTGTTTGTGTGTGTGTGGCAGACACATTTAACACCACAATGACAGTGAAGGCCCTTGTTGCTTTGTTTATCAAAACAAAGACTTGTCAATCTGTTAGAGGGGGAAAAAAGATTAGATAATCCGACACAGTTACAGCCGAGGCAAGTAAATAAAGGGAACACTGAGAGAACGAAAAGTGATTTCAGAGTTTGAACAGGACAAGAGTGTGTGTGTGTCTGTGCTCGCTGAAGAGCTCTGACTGTTCCACTCCCCCCTTTTACACCCTGAATATTTGTGAGACTTCTCCCTTAATAGCTTTCCTCCTCTCCCATCTTCTGCTTCAATTGGACTGCTAATTATGTAAAGTGTGGAGATTGCCAGAAAACGCACGCGTACACACAAGCACTCACACGCGCACACACGGACTGACAAGTAGCTGTGTGATTACCATCTGAAATGACATTGTCATCGCTGCTGATATCGCTCTTGAGAAATATCAACTTACAGAGGCTGCAGTCGTGCCACTGTGTGTGTGTGTGTCATCCATACAACTGTAAATGCACGCACACTGTGGTTTAATGCAGTGCGATCACCTGCGGTGTCTCGCCCGTCATTAGCCCTGTATTGGCTGTGAATGACTATAATCACAGCAGTCTCAGTCAGTCTCGTTTTGCAGAGATTGATGTTTAATATTCCACAAATGAAAAGTGATGTTTCACGCAGCAGCTCAGCTTCCACTTCTTTACAGCCCTCACATTGATATGGGAAGCTTTGCATGATACTGTGACTTCAGACTAGATTAAAGGGAAAATGTGGCTTCATACAGTGTATTATTGTAGTTTTTGCTATTTTGCAGTAATAACATTGTAATTTCCAAGCTCACATGTATTCTTAATTCATTGGGGGAAATATCTGAACCGCAAGACTATCAAGCAAACTATGAAAGAAATAGTTTGACATTTTGGACTTTATTGCAGAACATATGATGAGAAAAAATGACTATTTGCTAAAAATGAAGCTACAGCAAGTAGCTGGTCAGCTTAACGTTGCTTGAAGACTGGACACAGCTACTTTGCTTATTTCCCAAGGTATCACAGTGTAAAACTGATAGTTTGTGGTTACTCCAATAAAACCACAAATGGTCGTTTTAATGCCCTGGTTTTTGTGCTTCATGTTTCTGTCTTTGTGGTCGAGCTAAGCTAACCTGAAGGGAAAGCAAAGTTTGATCTCTGCAAATTTCACAGTAATTAGGCTACGTCATCCAATGTAATACTATCATAACTAACTAACATAACGAAGAGAGCGCAAAACTCTGCCGAGGCTGAGCAATCCCCCACTTATATGCTGTTTCACCCAAAACTTGCACCTCTCCATCTGACCTACATATTTTCAAAATGTAATGTATTTATGAAGATATGAGAACAAAATGTCATGTTGACCCAAGTTGTAATGAACCGAGCCTTCGTTTAAAGTTTGTCACACTTTTTTTTTTTGTTTAAATACAGCCATCTAGCAATCTAGTAAAGTAGCCAAGTTTATTGCAAACCATGCAATTGTGTCACTTTGAATTTTTCCTGTGTGAACAGGAAGGTGTGCTCAGCACTGCAGGGCTGCAGGCAGCCTCGCCGACACGAACCGAGAAAGGAGGACACTGCTGAGGGTGTGAATATGCACCATAGATGCCCGAGTGATTTTTTTAATTTATTGAGTTAGTAATCACTACCAATAAATTAACATTTTTGATGGCCAAAGACCTGCAAGATGTCTTGTGTCTGCTATTCCTGTTTATTGTGTGAGAGGCCAAGAAGCGACTCTGTCCCGTCAATCGCTCATTGTCAGTTGGTAGTTTAAAACGTTCAGAGTTCACTGTTGAACTTACCACTCTGTTCTAAATGGACCGGATGGACATCATCGGAATAAACCCTCTGTGTTTTGGTTTGCTGCCACTCGGAGCAGAGAGAGAGAATGAGAGCCAAATCAAATAACATCAAACTGCAGCCAGCCAAAAATCTCCCGCTGCTTTCAAACACAATAAAAAATCATTTGACTATACGACACAGCTAATCCCTGCTGAGGCTGATCGATGGCAGTCAGACTCATGATGGGGACCACTTTGCCCCCAGAAGGAGGCCATGCACCAAAACAGACCTCTGAAATTGGATGCTATTATGCTGCGGCTTACTGAGGAATCAGCCGGTGCACGGTGCTGACTGTGGAGCGGCGAAGTGCACTCTTACATAAATGGATAAAACCATTTTAAGGGGGCAAATCATTCCAATATTTTTAATTTATGCATTTTAAATATTCCATATTCATGAATAAATATCTGAAAGAAAAACAGTTTCCATTAGCCAGTGCTAATTGAAAATGGTAGCTTTTCAAGCACACCAAATAGGATTGTGAATGAGGAAAAAAACCAAAACATCAGCATCGTCGTCGGTGCGGCTGTACACTCGCACATGTATATTTCCACATATCATCACTCTGTAGTGTATTCCTGCCACCTGTTAGGCTCCAGCGCTTTAGTATTCCAACCTGTGGGGCAAGAAAGATGAGGTGTTTCAAATTTCATTTCATTCCACACACACACCTAATTCCAAGCGTGTGCCAAGTCTCCTTAAACTCCAGAGTGGACATTGCACACTTTGTTTTATGCTTTTCACGTCCTCCCTTGTCTCTTTGAGATTTCTAAGCAGCAGATTGACTCTCGCCAAGTCTGGGACTTGAACAGGCTCACAAATCAATACATGCCTCTGTCAGTTAGGGGATACATCTGTGAACAAACCAGGTGTGTGTGTGTGTGTGTGTGTGTGTGTGTGTGTGTGTGTGTGTGTGTGTGTGTGTGTGTGTGTGTGTGTGTGTGTGTGTGTGTGTGTGTGTGTGTGTGTGTGTGTGTGTGTGTGTGTGTGTGTGTGTGTGTGTGTGTGTGTGTGTGAATTTAAAATTGAGTAGAACAATAGTGGGCAATGGATTCATTATCCTCCAGGCTACTGTACACACGGAGTCGACAAGCGTGTTCACAGAATGGATTTTACAACAGCCGCACAGACAAATGTGGGGTTTTTCCCTTCTAAGCGGAGCTCCTCTTGGTAAGGTGAATGGTTCACTGATCTCACTTTACTTACATAATGAATTTCGCAGCAGATCACACAAATTTGACATTTAAGCCTAACCCTGCTGTGTGTATCTTCTGGGTCCCCCTTCTGGCAGTGAGAGCAACTGCACTGTCAAATCTTGAGGTATCCCCACAGTTCCAAAACACGTACTCATTATTGCAGTGCTCTCCGATGAGGAGAAGCCACGCCCGTGATAATCCATGTTGTTCCTCACTGTCTTTCATCGACTTTAATCCTTCTTCTTCCTATTTTTTTTTTCATCTGGAGCTTCAGAAACTTCACTTTGGTGTATCCTGTAGGTTTTTCCATGGATCATACTCCTAGTTCCTGTACTCCATCTCCATTGTCACAGTCGCTATCTCTTCCTCTCTGGCAAACTTGCTGGTTGACAGATTTAAAACTCCAGTAGTCTGCGAAACCCAGAGTGAATGGTCCCTGGTTCTAATGGACTTAATCAGCATCGTGTGAACTCATTTGGCAAGGGGCCGGAACGTAACGGATGTGTGAGTGCCACCGTCCAGCTTTGAGTGAGGCAAAGTCCGATAGTACTTAAAATCCATTACTTTTTTTGCATGAGTAAACAGTTTTTCTCCAAATTGAAAGCTGAAAATGGCACTTAAGTCAGCAGACCCCATGAAAAGAAGCCCCCCCAAAAAAAGTCAAAGCAGCAGTACGGGACATGCGACACTGCATCGTTCCCAGGTGCAACCCCTCTCTGGGGGCCGTGTTCGCCTCCATCCTCAGCGTTTCCCGGGATGCAGCCAAAGTCTGGTGCATTTCAGAGGCCAGGGGGCTACTTTTTTTCTCTAGAAGCTGATGTGTCAAAACAGGTATTTCATGGTTTGATACCCTTTTAATCCACCCACCCCCCTACCCCTGACAGCCCTCCTCTTTCTTTGCCACACTAGCTCTGGATCTCTCCTCCCTTTCCAACTCACAAGAAGGAAACAGGATCCGGTCCACAGCTCCACAGCCTTTGAACATTGAATGATCCATCCATGTGCTCTAACTGTCTCCATTTAACCCCGGAGACAGTTTGTGCTGTTCAGTGTGTAAAGACTTTTATTTTGTGTGGCGTTAAGAGTACACTTGCACATTCCACACTGATTCGACATGTCGAAAGAAACAATGAGAGTAACACCAACCAACACCTTTGGAGGGGGAGTTGAAAGGGAAGTGGCATGATGATTTAATTTTCCGCACACTGAGCAGCGTGTGCGCACTTCAGCAGCCTGAGCTCCCTGACACTCGCCTGTCAGCCGATGGATGATGAATGCAGCTGCAACTGGGCATGTGGGACGCGTATTTGTGTGTGTAGATAATATATATGCAGGGACACGCATGTATACAGGTTCCAACTTTAAATTACGTCTGATTTTCTTCACCGTCTGTGTGTGTTTGCTTTCATAGCACACGTTCTCTGTTATCTTATCAGAAGCTGTGGCAGCATGAACAGAGCTGTCAGAAGGGGGAGAAGCATATGCAATATATTGTTGTGTTTTATGCGGTTAGGATGGTATCTGTTGTTTTCACACACACACACACACGCACACACTGACGCAGATTTGTGCCTACACCACCATCAATATTTAAACACGTGTCTGTCTCTTCTCCTCACAGAGGCGTCAATCCTGTCTTTCGATGGCAGCATGTACATGAAGGTTGTGATACCGAATGTCATGCACACCGAGGCCGAGGACGTCTCCCTCCGCTTCATGTCCCAGCGGGCCTTCGGCCTGCTCATGGCCGCCACGTCCCGCGAGTCGGCGGACACGTTGCGGCTCGAGCTGGACAGCGGGAGGGTCAAACTGACTGTCAACCTAGGTATCGTATGAACCGTCGCCGTTGGCCTTCCTCCCCTCCGGTCAAAGAGGAGGCCTCACTGTTTTCGTGCTTTCATTCTCTTTTGTACATTTTCTTTATGGTCCAGACTTGATGTCAGACCTTGACACATACTAAAACCAGTTTTACTAGTTTGTCTTTGTAGTTGCATGATCTCTTTTTGACTTGCCTGAATTTTCTGCCTTGATGCTTAGTTGTCTTTGTAGATTTTTTACATCCATCAATCTAACACTTTACAAAGAAAACAATGCTCGACAGTACATCTTTTGAACAGATCGTAGATCATTTAAGACACGCACATGCTTTTGTACAAATATATTTATCCAAAGGCACAGCATCTTGCCTATTACGTTGCTTTAATAGATGGCACTGCCCTCAGACACACCGCAATTCAGCTAGCAACATTCCACATTATATTCAGGGTTGCAGGTAAGAAACATTTGTACATTTTAGTGCTGCTCTGATTGTATGCATTCTTATTTTTTCTATTCTTTTACCTCATGATAGCAGGTTCATGTTTCTCTCTGTTCATTAGTTACCCCTGGTCTAGCTGGCATCTCCATGCCATGTTCAAAGATGGCACTCACCCCTTCAAAGGCCCCGAGCCTGCGGCCCATCTGGCAAACAGCCCGATGCCACAGCACCCAGCGCGCCTGCAGATGGTGGCATGGGTGGTACATTTAAGTAGAGTGCAGGCCTTTTTTCTTTTTCTACCAGCGATATGCTGTCCATACAAAGCCTGTGGGTAGATGTAAAATATCTGCAAGCGAGTTCCCAAAGCTGCTAAAAGCACGGACCACGTCTAGGCCACATTTCATGTTTTCAATGTGCAATGTGGTCTTTTTGTTCTAAACATTTGAACAATCGAAATACATTTCGAATTCCTAATCTAATCCATTGAATCCACGGAGCACTATTTTCCATAACTTCCATAGGATCCCCAGAGAGGGTCAGCAGGCCTCTGTACGGTGCTGGTGCTGTGTGGCTCGAGGCAGTTTGCTCCCACTTTTCTGTTGCGGTTGACGGCACATGAGCAGCCTGGTCACATGGATTTGAAACCTGCATCTGCCAAACACAGGTTCAGTGCTCTCCCTTGGATGAACAGCCTCAGTTTGAAATTACCTATGATGTTAAACTACTGGAAACTTCTCTTTCTCAACTTCACAATAATTCAGTGGGATACTAATTCAACATGTAGCCAAACTCCATTTTGCCTTTTTGGAAAGTAATACTCACACCTCTAATGACACGCATGTTTGATCAAATTAAACCAAACTGTGACATTGAGCAGCATTTGAAAGTAATTAATTTGTAATTTAAAAACTGGTGTGGGATTAAATTGGATTTCCAGTATCAATATAGTGGTATTGATCAGCAGTAGCCAACCAGCCTAAGATGACCGCCGGCGTCATGTGACCGTCCCCGGAAGGTGGCTTTTCTTGCTCTTGGATGTCTGCAGCAATAACCTTGAAGGATGCGATTTCATCTGTCACTTATTCTCCCCTCCCCATCTAGACTGTGTCAGGATAAACTGTAACACCAGTAAGTCAACATTCTTCTTCTGCGGCCGTCTTCCTTTAATCAGTGTTTGATTTTAGACTGTGTGCCCGATGTCAGGCCAGGGATGTGTGTGTGAATGTAGAAGCCTGATAAGAGGATTTCTCTGATAAGAGGGGGGCCGGATAGCCAGAGAGTAATAGCCAGAGATCAAAGTTATGCAAATCTGACTTAATGCACTCCATATATTTTAAATGGCCCATTTTTTCAAATTAATCTTTCCCTGTAGCAACTCTATTAGCTATATTGTTTTACCAATTACACTGTAATATATTGCTGTTTTTCTCACTTGCTTTGTTTTCTTGCCTTCCTTATTTAACCAGATAATACAGTATATAGGTCCATAATGTGATAAACAGATGGTGTTAGCAGACGACGCTCTTACTCATGAAAAATGACTCGTATCTGTTACAGTCTTGTAGAGAGTAAGTGCAGAAAGTAAGAAAGAGAGGATGAGGAGTTTCTGGTCTCCCTATGTCTCTTTACTGAAGTGTTGATTAGTTGATGCCTTCTCATGCTGATTATTATGGTTTTGTTATTAAGTGCATACACACAGGCACGCTGAATCATCTGTAAATGCTAATCAATATAGTCGAGTTTGCACTTTTGGATAGAAGTAAGAAAGTGTTAACATGAAGCAGTTAAAAATGTTGTTAAGTGAATCCTTCAAAGCTCTCTTCAACTTGTAACCAATGTGTTCTGATGTGATCAGAAAGGATGCAAAGTGTTATCTTCATGTTGCCTTTGTCTACAGGGCTGGGCCAGCATGAACAACACAAGTTTAGACCCTAAATCATAATTCTGCTCAGGAATCTATTAAAGGACCAATCAGTACTGCTTCTCTTAATTTAAAACCTGAGTTCAATATTATTCAGCAGATGCTGGACTCAGAATTAGCTGTTCAGGCGTTTTGGTAAACATAGTGGTGCTGTGTCGCCCTCTAGTGGTTAGTTACATGAATTACTTAACATCACCAAATCTCTTCCAACTGTATTAAACGCTGCAATAAAACAACATTTTGTGATAATTTTTTGTAATCGAGCTGTTACAGTATTGGTCTGCATGTAGTAAAGGTGCAACATGGAAGGATCTTTAAAAAATATCAGCCAATTGGATCAGCAAGGGAGAGAGAGACCGTTATGTTCAATTCTTTGGGTTGAGTCAGAAATCGAGTCCTTGTATGAGTAATAGCGAGTGATTTCTTTAATAATGCAGTCGGTTGTGACTGGTATTGTTTTCCTCTGTTGTCTGATCCAAACCAAATATTTGTTTGGCAATTGAGATTATATAAGCTGAAAGAAAAAAGGTTTTGGACAACACATATTGTAAACAAATGTTGTCCGATCTATTGCCTTAAGTTTTGAAAAACATAGATTTGGTTTGTGCTTGTGCTTCCCCCGCCCCTCGACTAACTAACCCTCCTCTTCAGGCAAGGGCCCTGAGGTTCTTTATGCCGGACAAAAGCTCAACGACAACGAGTGGCACTCGGTACGAGTGGTCCGCCGCGGTAAAACCTTCAAACTCACTGTGGATGACGACGTGGCCGAAGGTATTTCTCTTGTGATCCGTTGACATGCCGTCTCACAATATCCACCGCACGCATGTTTGATTCTCTTTTCATTTTCTTTTGATTTCTCTATTTTTCAACAGTGAATGCGGTTCAATCATAATCATTTGATCATTTTAAGATTGAGCCATATTAGATGTGAGATATTAATTGTTTTGTTGAAAAAGATGGAAAAGGTTGTTTTTTTTGACAATGAAACTGTATTCACGTTTTTACTTTTACTTCACCGTAAGCTCTGTTAGGTTTATTGCATCAGAATGACATAATGTGAAGCTGTAGCTTAAGTTGCATGTCCTCTCTCCTCTTCAACCCCCTCATCCCTTGGCTATTTTCTCCTTTCTCTCCCCGCTTCCACCTCAGGCCAGATGGCGGGTGACCACACCCGTCTGGAGTTCAACAACGTGGAGACGGGCATCTTGACCGAGAGGCGCTTTGTCTCGTCAGCTCCCTCCTCCTTCACCGGGCATCTTCAGGTACGAGGTGCAATGCACTCATGACGCAACAGATGCACAAGTACTGCACTGCAGAACAACAGTGTTTCTTTGTCGTCGATATTCATCGTCATCTTATTCAGCAACAGGTCTATATTTGTCAGAACAAACAATAAGCTCAAATTACTATCATCTGTCACTCACTGTCCACACAGAGCCTGAAGTTCAATGGCATGCAGTACATCGACATGTGCAAGAACGGGGACATCGACTTCTGCGAGCTCAACGCCCGCTTCGGCATGCGCTTCATCATCGCCGACCCCGTGACCTTCAAGACCAAGGGCAGCTACCTTGGCTTGGCTACTCTGCAGGCCTATACCACAATGCACCTCTTCTTTCAGTTCAAAACCACGTCACCCGACGGTTTCATCATCTTCAACAGCGGAGATGGCAATGACTTCATCGCCGTCGAATTGGTCAAAGGGTGAGCGAGACATGTTGATGTTTTATTCCATGGCTGCACGGAAATAAGAATATGACAAGCTATACTAACACAATAGATAACTTACTAATTGAAGTAATTTTTGTAAACATTTTTTCATATTTCAGTCGTGAGACTGTTATTGCATTTAAAGTAGCTGCGCTCATGGTTGTTTTCATTCAATAATGCTAACCAACTATCAATTCCAAATCTCTTTTGCAACTTTTGTAATCTTGCAAATGTATAAAAATCATTGTGTTGCAGCGAAGATTGTTCTCTTTATGAGTTTAACTCCCATTAGTGTCAGAGCAACGTGAGAGTGAGAGTGAAAGTTTTGCTATATTGCAATGATTTAATAATTCTCTACAACTACAATAGATCTAGTTTGTTTTCAGGTCTTTGCAATAATTTTTTATTTTTTTATTTTGTTTTTTTCATTAGTACATTCTAGTAGTACTTTCATGTTGATCCATATTCACACATGAAGGCACGTATCTGTAAGTATTTACATGGGACTAAATATACAAATTAATTGTTCACGGAGTAGGAAAGTGTTTGTTTACTTTTCATTTAAAACAATGTCTTTTATACTCTTCTCATCTTTTAATTTCTTATTCTGAAAGTTATTTGCTCCATTTCTGAGATTTCACGTGTCTTTTCTTTCCTGAACAAACTTGAACAAACCCTGATCTGTTCATCTCCCGCTCCCTCCCTGGCAGGTTCATCCACTATGTGTTCAACCTGGGGAATGGGCCAAGTCTGTTGAAGGGGAACAGTGACAACCCACTGAACGATAACCAGTGGCACAACGTGGTCATCACACGCGATGTCGCCAACACGCACACGCTCAAGGTGGACTCAAAGTCAGTCACCCAGAATGTCAACGGAGCCAAGAACCTCGACCTTAAAGGTGCCGGCATCCTCGATTCTGGAGACGTTCAAGTCATTTTCATGATGAAGGCCAAAAAATATCATGCAGCCAAATTAAGCACCTCCACATCCCAGGCAGTAAACCTGTTCCAGTCATGAATCTGAAATTGTCTGACTTTACAAAATCTTTAAGACTTAAAGCCCAACCCTTTTTAATGTTTTAGCATTTCAACTTGATTTGCCTTCATATTTTCCCCAAAGATGAGAAATTACGCTATTACAATTACTGCAGCAAATAAGCATTTCATTTTCCTCCCTGCAGATATACTGTAATCAGAGTTACTTATTGATTTCAATTCAACATCCACATTTGAATTTTAAAATGAGTGAGCGCAGCGATGTCGTCAGACTGCACAGACAATTGTTTTGAGTAGTATCACTTCTGACTCCGCTAAAGTTGTCTGCTGATTTCTGACAGCAGGTCAGCGAGTTACCTCATATGGCAATTTAGGGGCGCGGATTATGCTATGGATCAAATCTCACGTGACTTTTTGAGAACAGGTGACATTCTTTAGGCTGAAATTAACGATTTGCAACACGTTTGTGCAATTAAGTAAGTTCGGAGAAAGTTTGGTGAATCCATCTATCTAAGTAAACCCAACAGAAAAAAGTATTTAGAAAAGAATATTTTAATGTTCTAGACTTTCTCCACCACCGGTCACTTGTTGTCTTGAACACTCTATGCTATGGTGCCAGAGGAGTGTTGTATTACGGTGCATGTTATGGGATAAGACACTAATTATCAAACACAGTATGTGTATCTAGTCTGAGAAAGAAAAACAGCATATCAGTTATTAAATATAGCCATAATATTAGCCATATTCTCTCCCAGACAAATGAAGAGTCGAGAAATTGTTTTTCAGTTTGAAAGAATAGTGAATTAATCAATGACATTTCATAGTCCTGAGTCATGTGGTGACTTTTATGGCATAGTCCCCAAACTAAACCTGATATCTACTGACTTCAATTAATTTACATGCTAATTTGCTTCCCCTCTCCCCTCCTCCCTTCAGGTGACCTGTTCATCGGAGGTCTGGGACCCAACATGTACCAGAACCTCCCGAAGCTGGTGGTGTCTCGGGAGGGCTTCCAGGGCTGCCTGGCCTCAGTTGACCTCAACGGCCGCCTGCCAGACCTCATCAATGACGCCCTTTTCCGCAGCGGGCAGATCGAGCGAGGCTGCGAAGGTAAGGATGGCCTGCAGCACATAAGAATCATGACCTGCCTCGTGAGATTTATCAGTCTAATTAGATTTTCTTCAGTGGCCCTTAAAGCCATCCGCTGGCATTGTTAATCCTAATCCTATTTTCTTTCCATTCGCCTTGGCATTTGTCACATTATAGGTTAAAATTTTGTCATTTTAATTCTTTAATAACGGCTTGTTCACTTTTTACGTTGCATCAACACATTTAAAAATGACTGGACATGTTAAAACCTGAATAACAACAGCAATGCAAGTGGGAAAAGAAAACTTATCTCACGAATTTGTGCAGTTTTCATTCAATTATTTTAAATTGTTCGTAGATACACATCACTACATGATACTGAGTTGCAACGATGCATCGTGACCTTTAGCCCTTTTCATCCCCTGAAATTACCAACTACACAAACGACCTTGTTTCTAAACCAGAATACAAAAACATTGTTGATCTGGCATTTATACAGCGATGCAAAAATGTATTTAGTCTCTTTGTTGTCACATTTGACTTGGTTAGTTCCATCCATACTAGATATTCTTCTATATTCATATGTTTTTAATTGTAATGACTTTACCAGTGTGTGGTGCAGCCCCTCCTGTAGAGGGCAGCAGAAGATTAAGATAAGTTCCAACAAATACTGCAGCCTTCGTGGGGAGATCACACTCTTAAACAATTATTATGCAATTATGAGAAATATAGCACAATTTAGGTGCTTTCACATTAGCTGGGCCTCCACTTCAACAGCACACATATCACATTCTGCCAAAGTCTAACAATGCTGGTCCCTCACTAACCTCTCCTCGTTTCCGCTCTGCTCTGTTCTGTTTGTTATTTTCTTTTCTGCGCTAACAAAGTTGGTTTCACCAAAGCCGACCTGCAAGGTAGAGGGTTAAACTCCGCCTCTCGGAGGCCTGCTTGCCTGAAAGTCTGCTGTGTGCAATGCATCGTGGGTGTCACCATGGCGACCGTGTCCTTCCTGTGCTGCAGTGGCCACTTGCTCTCTGAAAATGAAAAAAAAAACAAACAAATATACGAGGAGAAAAAGAGATAGGGAGACGACTGACTGTTTTCTTCGTTTCTCTGCTAACTACCAGACCAGGTGGAGGCACGTAATTGATAAAGTTGTAAAGAATTTCAGTACACAGTATGATTAAAGATGGTAATCAGGTCAGGTCAGACCCACTCTGTCGGTGTGCGGCTGATGTATCACGCCTCTGTCTGTCTTTTATCTTTTTGAACCATCATGTTCGCTACTTTAACAAATCCGATGAGTGTTTTTCAGAGAGCGAGCAGCCTCCTGTTGCAACCCTCAAACACAAACCAAATCCTCCATCGCTCACACCAACAAACGAGCGCCATTGTGTGCATACACATATGAGATCCACATTGAAACGATATACATATACACATATGCTCACATAACGGCGGATATGCCTGGTCCACTCATTACCTTACATTACACAGTAAATGCACTTTCACCTGGCAAACTTCAAGTGTCTCCTCCTCTTCACATTGTCTTGCAACAAGACAATTGCTCTTAAACGGTGTTTACTTGCATTTGTCTGACATGTATTTGGACTGTTGATTATTTTTATTTTTTGAACTTTATTTCATTTTTGGTTTGTTTCCTATGTCACTATGAGCAGGGTTTCTGTCAAGGTTTCTGACGCAGGATTGTTTATCTTGTTATCTGCATTCCCTCCCGGTAAAAGTATTCAAAACTACGAGCTATGTGTGGTGTCGAGGAACAGCAAACACACATCCGGTCTGACTTTGAATACCCCGCTACCCACGAGGATATGCACTACATGTTCTCAAGTGCTCTTTGCGTTTCTGTTCTCCTCTGCTCTTCGTGAATTCCGTCTGTCTAGTGTTTACTGTCTGCACAGTGAAATAGATGTTTGGGGCCTCTGTAATGCCATTGTATAATGGCTATTATTTAAGGATTGTATCCATGAGTCATTTGTTAAATAGGTTCTTTTCCATGTCTTGTCTTGCTTGTTCATAGAGGGAATGCAGCGTTTCGAAGTTTTACTCTGCTAAAACTTTTTCTTTTTTCAAACGTTGGAATGATACAAAATTTAAATTTTGCATGCGAGTCCACCTCCACACACTCTGAAAAAGAAGGAAATTAAGGAGATGTTGACAGTGCCATCACATCAGCCAGGCCGGGGTCCAATACATTTGCATTATTGTGTCTCAAACGCTGATCAGAAAGAAACTGGCATCCTGCACAGACGTTTTGCAGTAATTAATTTGCTCGAGTGCGGCCGAACCTGTGTACAAAAAAACAAAAAAACAAACCGGCACCTCTTCTTCTTCATCTTGCCGGTGCCGCGCTTTACCCAGCACGACAAATGGTTCCCCAGAGTGTTCTTAAGTGGTGTGTTGTACTCCAGATCAGGCTTCCTGTGGTGGCACAGTTTGCTCCCTGTTCGTTCTTCTAGGCCCACATGCTGTATATCTATCTCTCTGAGAGTGCATTTCTTCTGCATGGGTCCTGCATTGTTAAGGCTCAGCAGTGGATCTTATTGTTGCTTGACTGTGCACCTGTGGTATCTCCTTCTTTCTTTCTCTCCATCCCACTTTCCCAGGCCCAAGTACGACTTGCCAGGAGGACTCGTGCGCCAACATGGGCGTGTGCATCCAGCAGTGGGAGAACTTCACCTGCGACTGCTCTATGACGTCTTACACGGGGACTCACTGCAACGACCGTGAGTACTGCGCGGTCTTATAACGTCCACCTGCACCTGTTTGCTTGTGCATTGAAAGAGGGAGCATTGCGCTGATGTTTGAATCTCAAAGTTGATGTATCAGTCACGAGGAGGACCCAAAGGCATTTGTATGCCTGCATGTATCTGCTGTATAATGTCTTGTGGGGCTCCTGGAGGGAGCCTGAGAAAATGACTCAGGAGACGTCTCTGAGGTGATTTTGACTTTTCACTTTTGAGACTAGACATTTTTTGAACATGTAGCCAGCGTTACAGACATCGGCGTTTACCACTTAGGCACGATCAAACAAACGATCAAGTTGCATTATGGGAGAAATGCAGGCTTCTGTGTTTTTGTAGCTTGGCACATTACTAGGGAGCAAAACTCAGGATATCCGAGCCTCTGTTGGCAAAAGTCTCCCTTTGTGGAAGTGTTTTACAAAATAGTTGGAGGGCTCCTTTAACACATGTTCAGTCATATGAACATACGTAATATGACTTACATTATATCACCATACCCTGTGTAGAGAAGTGCATATAAACACTCATCATTCTGCAGTAAAGCATGAGGATTACAAACAAACACACACACACTTACAAATACAAATTCCTCTCCACCTAAATTGGATGCGTCCATCAGCAGTGAGTCCCATATCCTTGACTCAAGGACTCTGCTGTTTGTCTCACGTGTCTGTTAAGTGGTTGCCAGATTTGCTGCATAAAAGTGGTGCCGCCGAAAGCTTCATGTGATCTTTAAATGAAGCAACTGAGAGATGGTGACAATTGTTGAGGGCAGGTTTTCTTGTTTTTTGGCCGCAATTTGTCCTAACAGGTTTGCTTGATGTTCCCAGCTTTCACAATCTGAGCTTCGCAGCGTACGGCTGTGACTGACGATGTGCTAAATATTCACGCCTCAGTCGTCTTCTCATAAAGGCCCTTCAAATGGCCATTATAGATGTTGAAGTGTGTGTGTGTGGGTGGGGATCTGTTATCCCCATGACGACGGGGGGACTTCCCCTCAGTAATCACGGTTGGCGGTCTTTCATTGAGCGGTTAATAGTGGGGGCATACTGCTGCTGGGCCAGACTAATGAGGTGGCGGAGGCTTTGAAGAGCGGCTCTCTGCGAGCGCTGGCATCCCCTAATCACGCAGACCCTTCTGACGTTAGACCCCACCGCTCCATATGACTTCACATATCTCAAAACCCGATTTTCTTTTATTTTCTTTGTTTTTTTGTCCTTTTCCTCCTCCCATTTGTCTTCCCCTCCCTCTGCTGAGGATCAAGAGGAGCAGTCGTTTCCACGCAGTGCGAATAATCGACTCCAGTTTGCACTCGACGACACCAGTCGTGTGTTGTTGTGTTTATTAGTGATGAGAAGCCCTCATTAATTCACCTCCTGCAGCTGCACGGGGTGATCTACAGAGAGGTTTCATTGATTTCATGTTGACATAGGTATATTTCTTCTTGAATTACAAGCACTCAGACTGTAGCTTACTTCACATCTTCATGGCATTGAAGGTTTAAATCTTTGCTCTCCTGGCTGCTGGTTTTGGAGATAGATGTTCGCTGATATCGACTGGACTGTCCAAGCGTATAATAGCATTCTTAACTGAGCGCTATTGCCCCTTGATGGGGATTTTTGCAGTTTATTTTCTTCTTCCTTCTGAACACTTTCAAGCAATTCCTTTTCACTTCCTGTGCTCAAAGCAGGCCAATAAATAATGAAGAGGAATGGAAAAGGATAAAGAGGCAAAGTCAAGGCAAACAGGCTCAGTCGGGTTCGGGAACTTCACCGGAGTTTACATTTCGGAAAGTGCACGGTGCCAGAAATGTCGAGTTTACTTCTCTTGGATTGACCCAATCTTCTGATGTTGACTCAGATGGCAGCCAGCGCCCCTGTGGGGGTGTCGTGAGCGCAGCAGTGCAGTCGTACACCACCAGGGGGCAGTAGATCCACAAGCAGGACCGCACACTGTCCCTCCGCGCTGGGGAAAAGAATGAGATGCAATCCCCTGAGCATGAAATAAGCTTTCCTGCTATTTTCCTCCTCTGCTTTTCCTCTTGTACTTCTCCCTTTCTTTATCTTTACAAAAAATAAATAAATAAATAAACGTAGACCATCCAATTCATGGATCATGAAGACACTATTGTGCGTTCTCACTGTGGTGCCATACAGTTACATTACCATCAACGTGATTGTTCGATTGAGGAAGCTCGATAAGAATGAAATCGGTGAAGCGCGGTCTGCCTCGTGCTTGCGTGTGTGTTCTGCTGCATCCTTTTATTCACTGTGCACAGCGCTGAGAGAGAGATTCTAATTAACAATGTGGGAGTGGAGCTTCTGTTTCTCCCCGCTCCCCTCTGATAGCTGGCAGCAGATATCAGTAATTGTCTTCCTCTCTGACTCCGTCTATATACCCATTGTCCAAATGAAGAAACTTGAACAAAGTAAAGTGAAGATTTCTGCCTGTAAAGCCAGTTGTTAGCGCCGAGCCTCCATGCCCTCGCTGCACTTCTCCATTGAAGGCAACAAGGCTCTAAGTGACAGAAGGGGGGGGGGCTCACCAGGCAAGAACTAGTTACTCTCCTTCCATTTATTCGTGTGCACCCCTGCAGCCTGCACTTTGTGACTGCACAGTGCACACCTTTACTTATGGGGACAACACTCAGAAGGAATTTGCAGGGCTCTTTCTGCACCTCGCAGGCCATTCTCAGAGCCACTGGAACATGTCATTCCCAGCTCCACAGAAAAAGGGGGTTTGAATCTTTTTATAGTATTTTCTTCCTGCTTGGTTCTAGCTCACCGCCTTTCTCATGCTCATCTCCATCTCACCGTCGTCTCACATCTATCCCTTTCTTTTTGTTTTCCTTTTTTTTTTCTTTTTTTACTCCTCTCCTCTCCTCTCTGTTTTCTGAGCGGACCTCCTCTCCCTGTCAGGTTCCATGAATACGGCACAGTTTCATTTAAATCCAAGGACATTGGAGCTTTGGGCCAAGCAAAGAAGAGCAGCGGACACTCCTCTTCCACATCCAGAGCAATTACTCAGCTTACGTAACGGAATTATTTCTGCAAAGGTCGCTGCATTGTTCCACAGTCAGGAACATGGTAAACAAACAGAGAGAGACGAGTGGAGAAGGGAGAGGGAGGCTGAAGACGGGTGACAGAAAAACTGTTCGTCAGTTTGACGCCGGCATCAGTGATTGCTGAGATAGATTTGGGGATGAATTTCTCTGTCAGCGCGATGATCCCAACTCTGCTCGTGCTTAACATAATGTTGTTAATTTACTTTTTCGAGGCGTGTTCACAGGGCTGTAACCTCATCCGGCTAACTGCTTACATTAATGACAACGCAGCAGCAGCAGCACTGCTTGCCTCACTATTTAAAAGAAAATAATTGTGGCATTCGCACTCGTAGCCGTTTGAGAAGTCACTGAGTAAAAAGAGATAATGGACAAAAGAGGTGGGTGAGGAACAGGCTGTGTTTCTTCTAGTCCACAATGTTCTACTGAGTAGAAAATCTCTAGCAATAACAGCATCCTCCCTCTATTGACATCTGCTTAACAGTATTAAACCTGGAGGGGGGGGCATGTCGTCAATAATGACTCAGGGTTATGGAATAAACAAGCGAATGAGAAACACACACTTGCACACACTGCCTCTATTCATGAAAGGGTGTCTATGTAGACCTCCTCATGCACAGTGGAGGAGAACAATTTAACCTGTTGTCTGTGTAATGTAATGTGATGAAGCGACTCGAGCTGGCTGGGACCGGCTAACAGGTGTGAGACAGATGCGGCAAGTGCTCCATCCTAATGCACGGGCAGCTCTTTCAGCCAGCGGAGGTAATCAATGTTAAGATTAATCCCGGCGAGGTGAGCAGTAAACAGCAATTGATTGATTTTTCTTGAAACAAAAAAGTTTTCATGCGGTATGTCGAAGTGCCTTTCGGCTAAAAAAGGCCTTATAAGTGGAGCACGGAAAAATATTTGAGAACATTTGCCTATAAATACGACAGGTGGATTCGGAAGTGGGCCAAAGGAGTTCCACAGAGAATGAGTTGTCCTAGGGGCACAACCTATCCCAAATGAAAACTTTAAAATGATCTCACTCTCTTTGTTGCAAGGCGAGAAATGGTATCACAGGTGGCTTGAACACTTCCTGCAGTGTCATGACAGGACATCAGGTCATGACTTGGATGACGGAGGTTTGCTGCTTTAATGAAACTGCTCCTGCTGCAACTGGAGCTGGAGCACACGTGTAATTGCCCGACATCAGCATAATGAGGTTATTACACATACTGTACATACACAAGAGCGCATGCAACATGGAATCTATAAACACAACAGAAACCCCCAAGGCCCATAATCTCTCCCCCTCTCTCCATCACTTCATCACCGCCCTTCCTTGTCTTATGATATCCGTGCAGAGCCAGTGCTGGATGTCTAACCCCCTTGGGCGGGTCTAACGAGCTGCTCTGCCATTGGCTGATCAGGCTAATGATGCCAGCCCAGCACTGCATCATGTCACTGTGATGAGAACGCTTGTCGCTTGTGTCAATCGATGTGTCACCGCCGCGCTCGGAGCCACGGTATAATTGTATATGTACGCGGTGCTGTGGAGCCTAAATGCCCCAGGGCCAGAAGACAGAGACCGTAGAATGGGTAAAAAAAAGAGAAAAAGATGGAGGAGAAGTGTGAATACATGGATGTGTTGAAGAAATAACCTGTTTTAGATATTTTGGGTTAGTTAATTTTCATATGCGAGTATACTGCTTTATGTCTGAGCCATTAGTCTTATTGCTGAATTATCATTGGTAGTTGACTGAAGCTGCTCTATTCAATATGTTTATATGAACAATAGATCACGTGACTAAATGTAATGTGAGAGGCGCCATTTGTATCGATGAGCCCACAGAGCCTTGTCACCTGACTCTGGTTGAGCTGTTTCAGCTCATCGTTTTGGTTTTCCGGCCAATGCAGTTTATTAGTAAAATACATTTAAGTTAGTGTTACTCACCAATACTCATTTGCCCCTTTGAGACACACGATGATATCTGGACATTACTCTGCATGAGTGAGGTCATGTGAGAATACTTAATGAGATTCCACTAATTTCCACTAATATGCCAAAAAGCCCAAGAAATAAGAAGTTAGTTATTTTCAGACAAGGATAGCACTGGGACAAAGGCACGTAAGAGTTGCATCTATTCGAGCAAGATTTTGAAAAAGTCAAGTTTGCGAAGATAACCCCCTCCCCAACAGTTAAGTTAAGATGTTCCCAGTTTGGAAACTTACCTGACTGCGAAGCTGTCCTGCAACCGCTTACTTTGTCACTTTACATTTAATTTTTGGACAAGAGTTCCATGAACAAGATGCAGTGTGACTATTAGGAAGCTTTTGAGGGTTTGGTGGGCCCGTTTTTTTTTACCATGCAGCCATTTTTTTGCTAAGCAAGGCGAGGCAGGGGGTGTGTGATTGAGTCGACCACATTACAGACAGTTACGAGGAGGGGCATCCATCTGTTGCGGTGTCAGGCGAGTAACCTTGAGGCTGTCAGTGCCTTCCCAGCACCCACACTGGCCCTCGCAGGCTGAGAGCCCAGCCACAGACACATCCATCAACACATGTTCCTAGACACATTTCAGGAGCGCCAGCAACACACACACAAATCAACCCAATCAATACTTGGATCGCCTCGCGGGAAGTTCAGGGTTTTTTGGGCAGAAACATGTTTTGAGTAGGTGCACCTCGCGTGCACGTTTTCTTTTGCAGCGAAGATATTAGTTTTCCCTCCCGTCTTTCCTTCTTACATCTCTCCTCTATCATATTTCTTAACCCTCTCTGTGTTTCCCCCCCGCAGGTATTTTACTAAAGTCATTCCTTTGAACCCCTTTACACTCCAGCGTCACATATAAAAATGATTACTTATTTCTGTTTTGATATGTTTTGTATTGTTAAGATATTGCTATATTTGGACAGAACATATATTAGATAATGTATTTCTTTACAGCAGAAGTTACCCCCCCCCCCCCCCCCCCCCCCCAAACACACACACACACACACACACACACACACACGCACAGTCACATTTCGTGTCGTGTTTGCTCACCTGGCCGGAACAATGGGTAAGAAAACAATAGGCAACTTCTCATCAGCGTCTCTCATGGCTACTCTGAATTGCCGTCCTCGTGCACCGTGGTGGACGGTTGTGAAAGGCCACACAAATGCAGGTAATTTGTCACAGCATTCCCACGCTGCACTCGATTGCAACAGCGGGCACATACAGCCCCCCCCCAAACGCAAGCTTCACAACACATAATTCGATGTGCACGTGTCCAACAGGACGGTCTCGTTGCACTCCTCTCCTTCTTCTCTCTTGTCACTCAGCAGTGAAGCTGATAGGTCGTTGTCACCTGTTAGGAGCCGAGCCACACATAGCTGATGGCAAAAAAAATAAAGCTATCTTCTGAAGGGCACTTCATCAGTAAACAGAGAGTGCTTGATCGAGTAGAGCATATAACGTATCGGAGGTCAATCTAGCCGCGTCTCTGACTGCATTTCAATTGTCAGTCTTGGATAGGTGGATAAAACACATTTATGTTTAATGTGTACGGACAGACACCTTTTAACACTTCCTTATCTACCTACCTTTAATGCAAGCTCGAACCAAGGCTGCCCCCAATACCATATTTTTCTCTGGAGATTAATCGACGGCCGATATTGTTGAATGTTTGTTAAGTGAGAGGGATGTCAGATAAAAAAAGTTTGATATGTGCGTTGGTCACACTGTCCCTGCAAGGTAACTGCCAACATTCGGTCACACAATTAGAAAGTATAAGATTACCCACGGGGCAGACGTGTCATTCAGCCCAGTCGCAAGTGAGTTCAGTCATAGGAAGGTTGTGGGAGGACGCAGTTCAGCCCGTAGAGAAGAGGGGGAAAAACTGAAATTGCGCTGTTTGATAGCTTGCAGCCATTAATTTGAACCATTAAAGGGCTCTCAGCAGAAGAACCTCGGGGTGTATCTGAAGGGCACTCATAGAGGGAATAAGCTCCTGTGAGGAGGAAGACGAGACGTTCAGTCTCCATCAGATGAAACTGATGGTTTTCATCATTCGAAGGCATTTTAAAGGCCATTTCCTCTGACATTTATATTGCCCAGAAGAACAGGCAGCCCACCCACACTCGCCGTACTGAAATTCACCCGAGTACAAGCGTCGGGAAGAGTTGGATGTCCGGTTCCCGGCCGCCTGACCATTTAAGGGTCCTGCCTCCGTCTGTTTTGAGCCCCTGAAAAGTGACGTTCGTCTCAACACTTTGTGAGTACAGCGTTAAGATCTGAGAGAGGCCACATTGTCAGTGCTTAATGCCCCCCCCCGATAATGATCAACCGCTCGCTCCAGGTTCCTGTCTCTTTCTCTCCGTCCAGCCTGTCTTTCAACACTTGGTTTCACACTCTGTTTTTTAACTCCCCTTCTTTCAGCCTCATTGCTAAAAATGCCTGCGACTTTTTGTCGCCAGCTTCCCGAGTACATCACTTATCCTCCACAGATGGTCCTCGCAGACTTTCGCAGTAGATTGTCCTGACTTGCTCTCGGGGTGCGCAGCCACAGCCTCCAGACTCCCCTCCTGCCACGGAGACGGCACTTCTGATCAGCTTACTGCCGTCTGAAGTGCAAGCAAAGGTGCGACATATCATAAACGATCTAGATTGCTCGATCCGTATTGATCATAGATCACAGATGGAGAAATGACTTTGTGTTGGCAGGATTGTAAATGGCAATTTCAGTCTCTGGTGTTGTAGATGAATTGGTTATCGACCAGAAATAGTTCCTGTCCAGAAACACCAGTTGTATAATTATTCTTCCCTTCAAAGCTATTAATAAAATGCAATTTTTGTAATTGTAGAAGTATGAGCTGCTTTAAAACACCCCTTGATGGCAGCTGTTACTCTTTATGAAATTGGGCTGTCATCACAATTGTGACTTATTAATGAAAACATGCGTAGTGCAGTATCCTGTGAGGAGCCTCACTGTGGATTTTAAGGGTTGGTTAGTCTGACTTCTGCCTTCTTGACTATCCTCATCCTTTCGCTGTACAGATTTTATCTTTGCTATGATGTCTCTGCACATTACTTTATAAAAAATACAATTCAGTAGTTAGATATTTAAGTTGGGTTTCTGCTAAAGTGGCTCGTCCTCGGCCTACTTGAGAGGACATGGAATGAATAAAAAGCCAGCTCTCAAAAGGTCATTTATATTCATTGTACAAAGGCCAGGATGAATATGTAATTCATATTAGCCAAAGACCTGTTGATTAATTTCACATTACAGCACTCTGACATGTTAGTCTCATCCCTCTTCCCTTTTTAAACACCCTTCATCTCAAAAGGAAGGGTTGCCGTTTTGCTAAAGACACATTTTCGCCTTCTACATTCCCACAGCCATCAGACACGCAAGCCCGACCACACCTAGATGTGGATGTCAAAAAAACTATCCGGCTGCCTTCTGACCCGTCTCCTGCTTCATCTGAGCGTGGCCCGAGCTGATAAGCTGTTTGGGAAAGCAGGTGTACACACAACCTGTAATACACCACTACAGAATGCTTATCAAAAAATGAGCTGTTGCAAAAAAAAAAGGAAAACGACAGTGATTAATGAGTAAAAGACACACTAACCGTTTTTTTTTTCTTTTCTTGAAATAACACTGTTTGGTTTCCCCTTTTCTCTTTGACTTTCACTCATTGGCGACCACAGGTTATATTAAACTGCCAACATATACACACACACACACACACACACACACACATTGATTTGGCAATTTGTAATGTGCCCAGCTTTCCTTCTTGGCTGTGTAGAGTTCCCGTTTTTTAAAAAGTCTTGATTGATTTGAAGTTTCAAATGTTGCCCAGTTGTTGAACTGTGTGAGAACAATGAAAAAAATCAATAGGAGGGAATTGTTTGTGAATATCCAGACCATTGATACTCCTCCTATATTTACTTCTTAGGAACTGGAGGAAACAAACCAAACCGGTCTACCTGTTCAGTTGCTGTAATACAGCTCTGTTGCACTGGAGCCCACTGACAGCCCTGCTCGCACTGTAATTTACAAGCAGCCTCTTACTTTGCCTCTCAAAGTTACCTCACCTTTTTTGGCTTTCCATACCTCTGTCACACACACACACACACACACACATGCGCGCACACACGCACACTAAGTAGGACACTGATGCCATTTAGATTAGTATCCCATGTGACCAATGCTGACATGAATTTGCTGCTTGACAAGGGACCCAATTACAGCAGAGGGCTGATCGTCCACGGACCCACCGTTTCAAATTGTCTCCCTGGCGTCAAGCAGTGAACAGGAAAATGTATAATTGTGTGTGTGTGTGTGTGTGTGTGTGTGTGTGTGTGTGTGTGTGTGTGTGTGTGTGTGTGTGTGTGTGTGTGTGTGTGTGTGTGTGTGTGTGTGTGTGTGTGTGTGTGTGTGTGTGTGTGTGTGTGTGTGTGTGTGTGTGTGTGTGTGTGTGTGTGTGTGTGTGTGTGCCTGTAATTGTGTCACTGTCTGTTTACGTCTGCGGGGGAAGAGGCTAGGATAAACACTGGGGTGAAACACATCACTGTAACTGTAAAAGTAATGCAAACTGACTGCTGTCAGTCGTGAGATGCCTGGTACAAGTTGCAAGCTGACTCACGCGCGCACACACACACACACAAATGCACAGACCTTAGGTGGGACTGTGGTACCAGTGTGCCCACTCGGCCTTGGTCAGCCTGCCGGCAACTTAGGGAAAAGAATGGGTTTTAAACCTTGCTTCCAGTTTATCTTTATCTTTACCCCAATTTATCTTTTCCTCTACAACAACAAAAAAGAAGCGCACTACTACCCTAAAGACTAGTTTAGTGTGTCTCAATGGGTGCAGTTATAACAGCTGAACCTCATGAACTACAAATGTGTACTCTTGGTCTAAATGTTAATCATATCTCAGAAAAAAATATAATATAAAACAGCCTCACTATAATGAGCAATTTCCCAAAGGTCACTGTGAAAACACAACATTATAGAGCATAGGTCTTTTGTATATGTGCATTTATTCCGCGTCTGCCAAGCTGTTAGTCTTCCCTGGGCCTGACAGCTATCTTGACCAAATCAAGCTCAATGGATTGATCTGTCGGCCTTAAAAGGGGGAGACAGATAAAGACTCACCACTTCCTGTGGTGACATAATCGATTGTAATCAATCTTCCTCGGCTGAATCTGTCCAGCGTGCGGCTGATTTAGACTCAGGATTGCATTCTGTTTGGGCAGCGGGCGCGTGCCAAGCATATATTTATCCCTTCCTTTCTGCTTATGCGTGTTTGCTTTTTTTTTTTGGTCTTCCATTGCCGTTTGCATTTTTGCAGTGTTCTTGTGTGTGCGCACATTAGCAGCAGTGCTGCACTCGGTTTGATCCCAGGCTATTTTCAAACCTTGTTCACTTCAGCGTGCACTCTCCCTCCCCTGCCCCACATTTCTTGAAATGTCTCTGCGGCAACACGAACCCCGCGCTCTGCGAGCACCGTTTGTCTTCCCCCCTCTGCGCCCTCGCCTTGGCGAATCGAACCCCCTTCTCGCCGAAACGTCTCCCACGATAAAAGCGTCTCCCGTCGGCGGGGTAATGCGCTTGAAAGGCCTCGCGTGCGTATTAGAGGCAGGCTCGGGGAACATACTGGGATGTCATATGTGCCGTTCCTGGCATGAGACAGAACGACTGAGAGTGCCAGAAAACCCCCCTCCCCCCTTCTCTTTCCCTCTCTCCCTCACTGTAGCTGCATACTGGGCTGGTTCACCTGAGCCAGGCTGGGTACATTTTTCCCCAAATGGTGCGGGTAATAGACTTCTGGCTGGTTTTATTCTGCTCGGCGAGTGGTCGACAGTGATGATGGTGGTTTTCCTCTTCATTATTCACCATGTGAGTGTGTGTGTATGTGTGTGTGCGTGTGTCAGGGAGGCTGGCCCTGGGCCTTTGCCAGCCCATTACTCCCTTGCTGTCCTGCGCGTTCGTGCGTTTGTGTGAGCGTGCGTGAGACTGAGCTGTGTTTTCAGGCCTTACTGATTGTTTCTCCGTCACAGTGACCCTCATTACTGCCTCCACACTGACACAAGCATCTGCTTCCCTCCTTCCCTCTTTCTGTCCTCCTGCCATGGGTTGCAGTCGGCTCCTAGCGTGCCCTCTGGACTGGCCTGACATGGAGCAAGGTAAACATTGGAAAACACAATGAGGCAAGTTAGCAAGTACACGGGAGAGAACACAGATCTGTGAACGTGGGAAGATGGGAACATAGCACCTTGTCCAAAATGCCAGAGTCCGATCTTTGACGGGAAAGCAGACCTCTGATCAGGGGCGGATTTAGCCATCTGTGGACAGAGATTGGTCTGTGGTCCTGGTTCGACCCCTTCACCTCAGGCCCCTCCGAGAGAGAGGCAGCTTTTACAGGGATGTAAAACATGCCCAGTGTCTGGGGAAGGAGGAAGCCAGGGCTTAAAGTGAGGGAGAGAGGGCAAAGGGAGACGGAGAGAGCAGGCATAATGAGTGTGTCAAAATAAGCCTGGCTCACCCAGAGAAAAACAGCAGTATGTGTTACTAATGATTTTGTTCCAATAAAGCCCAGTGAGAGGGGAAAAAAACAGGAAAGGGCACAGGAGACGAAAAATGAAGAAGAGGATGGAAGAGAGGACTTTCCCCCCACAGCACAAATTGGAAACATGGCTCCTCCTTTTGGTCTCTCTTATTAGGGATGACAGAGACTGGCAGGCTTTTGAAAAGAGCCCTTTTGTTAACATTCTATTGATCCAAGATGAAGATTAGTAATGCAGGTGTTGGATCAAATATTGATTTAGATATTTAGAAAAAAAGATCAGGTACACAGTTTTTGTCTGTATAACATCTGTAATCCTGCAAAACACTCAAAATAATTTAAGACATGCCACAAGTAAAGTATAGTTTAGCTCACTTTCGAAGTCATAGACACAAACTCGTAAATAATAGACGGCATAATGTTGGTTCACACATACAGATCACACATTGTACATATTTTAAGACTATACTTCTTTTACGGCTCTTTCCATATGAACAGCTGTGGACCCCGAGTGATGGGGCGTCCTATCTTAAACATGAGTTCTTAAACCTACAACAAGATAATTATTTAATGACCTGGAGGTGTAAGCCGCCTTCCATTTCCACATCTCCAGCTTGGCATCGCTCGCTGTTGCTTGAGTGTTGGTGTTACTCTGTTTAACTTGGTCTAATTCTTCAGAGATGCGAAATGAAAGTGATCCGGCTTCCCCGGAGACTTCGTTTTTTTTCTTTTTCTTTTCCTTCCTTTGAAAAGATACAAACCCTCCAGCTTGTTTTGCTTGCATTTTTAACTTCCACTTCTCGCTGCTTCCACTCGCACCCTCCAAATCTGAGTTGGACCAGTTGAGAAGGTGGTGGGGAGGCGGGGACATTGTCTCTAAAAAGCTTTTCGGAGGTGTTAAATCACAGTTCATTAGCAGTCTGTCAGACCGTACAGTATCTCTCTTACCACGTGCTGCCAAATGTCGGAGGGGATGCTGAGATCATTGGCCAGTTGTTACAAAATGACATGACCAGAGCAGTCACAGAGAAATGCATCATATGTTGACCATTAATGATGTGATAAGTGAACTAAATCAGAGTTTTGTATTTGTTGCAACAACTGCTGGAATAGAAACATGTTAGAGATATGTATGTGGCTCAGGCTGTCCACTGACCAGAAGGTCAATGGTTGGATCCCCAGCGAAGTGCTTCCCAAGTTTTTTTTACTGTTACACTTCTCGTAATAACATGAGAGATTTGTAACTTTGTGCTTAGCGTCGTTGTTTCATTGTATAACTGTGTGCAGTGCTCTTTGACCAGCTGTCACAGTCGGAGCGGCCATCGGGAGCACCGGGAGAAATCCCTCTGCGCCTGTTGTCCTGCAGACGGTCGACACATCCACTAAGTTTTTATCCTCTCTGGCACGAAGGCAGAACTCGGAATAACAACTGCCCCCTCTGTGTACCTGTTATTATTTTGTGCGTGCTCTGCACTGGGCAATCAATAATCATCCCTCATTGGCCTGAGACCCCCGGAGCTACCGCAGTAGATAGAATCTAATTCTGTGGGAAACGCTGTCGGTGGTTGGATATTTTACAGGGATAACGTCACCTCAGATCGCTCTCCTCCACACTTTATCACACTTGTGTGAAATACTGCACTTAAAGTTCCAAGAGTGCTGAGAGATTTGGTTTTTTAAGTTCCCGTTAAATCCTGAAGATTGGCATCGCAATTACACACCCCTGCAATCATGTAAAAATAACCTCCTCTGCCGAGGTACTTTGGCCCTCTACCGTGTAAATTAATGGATTCCTCATCTTCTCACCGCCTCACCTTCATTTCATCTGACACCTTTTCAATATGTTAGCATATTTCAGCGATAAGTGGCTGACTGAAAATCCGCAAATATCCGTCAGATTTCTGTATAGTACCATGCAAAGACTGGGACCCTTTCTTTTTGTAATGGTTAGGAGCTTGATTCCAAAATGTGGCAAAAAACACTACAATGATGTTCCCGCATAGTACAGTAAGTTTAAGCCTCTCTAATCACAGAGGACATCCCTGTGCTGTTGGAATATTCCAGCAATTCCTTAATCTCCATCTCTGTGATCCTGTGGTTTGAGCAAAGCCACCTGGCGTCTCCCGGCACGTGCTCACCTGCTCCGAGACTTCTCAAGAAGCAGAACTAAGCCGAGTACAGGGTTTTATTGTCAGACTTTTCGCTTTCTTCCTTTTTTTTCACTGTTGGTTTCTCTTCTTTATTTTCACATCCTAGCTGGGCAGATACCACAGGCTGGGACTTAAGACAGGAAGCTGGATTTACACAAGCATATGTCTCACTTTTGCTTTGCCCGTCAATGTGTTTGCACGTGCTTAACTGTGGCCTTATGTTGTGATTCATTATTCGTAAAAGACTGTAACATACAGTGGATGCATTTATAAAAAAAATAATAATAATACATGGGATTTAAATAGTGCTTTTCTAGCAAATGAAAGTGCTATTTAGGGTTGGAAACATGAAGATGGGTATCATAACTACAATTTCACAGATTGATGCTGCTGTGACAAAGCTAATTGAATAGAAGACAAACACTATGATCGGTCGTTGGTGTCACAGTGGAGACATCACGACGCTGACCTTCTGCTAACTGCTCGACTGTACATTCAGGGACATAATTCACGGGACGCTCAGCAGAGTCAATATGCTCTTTTTCTGCTCCATTTCTGCTTGCCTCCTCTGTGAATCATCGGCGTCGTTATATAAATGACTTTAAAACACGTTGAGATACCATCAAGAGAAATTACACACAAGTCCTGAGTCACGCCTCATTTATTGGGCTGCCTGATTTTGTTTGGGCTCAGCAGTGTTGCTATCCTTCGGTTGTTTTCTATCCTCAGGATACGTAAGCCCAGCACGTGATGGTTCTGTGTGTGCATGTGTGTGTGTGTGTGTGTGTGTGCGCGCACACTTTACAGAGAGGCGCTTGACGCGTGTCTGCGTGAACATCCGAGTCGGGTATGTAAATCTCTGTGTATGAGGATTAAATGGTTGAAGGGGCTGCTGGGAAGTGCTGTGAATTTCAGTACCTAAAGGTTAAGTCTCTCCTACTACTTAGGAATCTTCAATTCATATTAGTGAATGGTCCCAGCCTCTTTACCCAGAAATAAATTGTGATGTGCTGCTTTGTTAAGAGAAAATTGTGAAGAGGGAAAAGGTTCAACCCCCTTTCGAGGATTTCATGGAGGATATAAATGGGCCCAGTCAAACTGCTGGGGTTTAAAAGGTCAACTCTTGTTTCTTGGCGTATTAATGATATTTTTTTCCTGCAAGTAAAAATGGTGAATAGACTGTCATTAACCTTACAAATCATAACTGAAAAATTTAATTGAAATTTAAAGTGTCTCTGTGCGGAAAAAGAAAAACATGTTTAAACAATAATGAGCTTCACTTCAAAGTTGCTGAAATTAAAATATGATGGACAAAAATAAAAAGGGTGTCCTCTGACTGATCCAGGGGTTAATTAATAATAAAGCTGTGGAAGAGATTGTTCTGTGATGGTGACGGACGTGTCACATAAAATGGCTAGGTTTTGTCAAGATGGGCAGTTATAATAATAATAATCAGAAAATTTAGTTTTATACTGTAACGCCCTGTCCTTTGTATTCGTAGTGAGTAAATGCTCTGTGCAGCTGCAATCATACTTGAACATGAACATCTGATTAGCTGTTTTATAGTGTGGAACAGTACAGCATTATTAGACATTACAGAATGAATTGTTTATCACGCAGTCTGACACAAATACAACCCTCCAGATTACATTTCGGGGGGTGCCACAAAACGTCAACTTTTATACATTAAGGAGTAAATATCTCTTTAAAAGGATATTTAGATTTAAAAGGAGTATGTTCCTTGAGAGAAGGGGTGTCACAGGCCCATCACATTTAGTTGTGCTGGTTGCTTGACTCCCCAAATTGTTGCAGACCACCATGACGTCACCCATTGTTTTAGTTTTTTTTTGGAACAGATGTAGGAGCAAGGGGTGGGTCTGACTTAGAGCTTGTCCACTGCACGTCCACCTAAACCTGCAACCATGCCCCGATTGGACGGTACCAGCCGCCAATCATGCTGTATCTGAAATATGGCCACAGCCGGACGTACTGCATTGCTGTAATATTTAGTACACACATTCATGTTCTCCTCAGGATGAATTTTAATAACTGCATTGATCCCCGACCGTTCTCTAGCACCAACATCACATCAATTTGTTTAAATTAATTTTTTCAGTACTTTGTTTTATGGTCAAATACCCAAAACAATGATATTTTCGAACAGCCTGAGCTGTACTGCGTGTTTGGAGCTAAGAAAAAAGTGTTAGAATGCCAACACGCATGGTAAACATACAGTATCTTAGAAAAATCAAAGTGTTAGCTTTGTGAGCGGGATCTCAAGTCGAAGTTAGCGTTTCGCTCAAAGCACCACTGTTCTAGGGTCCAGCCTCACAAAGCAGTTTGCATGTAGACATTTAGACCGAGCCAAAGGCTGAGAACATTTCAGATCGAGAGTGTGCTTTTTTAATTCTTCATATAGTAAAGCATAGATGATAAAGTCACACAACCTGGGTGCGGATTTCCATTCCCCATTTGAAACGTCAATAAGGATTCAGCAAAGAGGAACTCAATGGTGCCTTTCAGACAGCAGCCTCGCTATTCATTTTAGCTACACAATGTTCCTGCCCTATCTGTTTGGCCCGCGCACATCCACTGCAGCATACTCCCTCCCTCGCTGGGATCTGTGGTGATATCAGTTTAAAGAAACAATTCTCCCCTTTTTTTCCCCTGTCATGTCCACTGCAGCCTCTTATCATCATGTAATTTTCTGGTAAAAAACATATCTGCTTCGTGTGTGCGCGCGCGTGTGTTCGCGCGTCGTCATTCCAGCGACGCTCGTGTAAACTCCAGCACTGAGGATTGACAGCTGAGATACATAATCGCACGGGGGACGCATGTTGGAGTGAGGCCATAAGGCGGGAAATGATATGTTTAATACATGGATATTTGGCAGATTGAAACATGGAGGCTCATCATTTGCACCCTCCATCTCCCTGCATAATCATGCTGGCAGAATACTCGATGATGTCACACCATATAGCCGCAGATTTTTCTTTGCGTAATTTATACAGATTCATCCCGACGCTAACACCATGTACTACCACTTCAGCCGCATTGCGTTTGTCCTTGAACGGCTTACTGTAAACTACAAGCTACACGCTGTGACATTTTCACTGTTTTGTGCAAGAAAATGTATCCCCAGATAATTTCACCGTACTCTTACTGTGCATTGACTGGCACGCCGCGCTCCCTGGGAAAGACTCTCGGACTGATAACGCCCCTGCTACGAAAAAACAGCCTTCCGCCTCCAGAAACCCAACCAGACACTGTTGAATATGGACTTTGACAACCTTGCATTTTAATGTTGTTTGAGGCCTACCGTCTAGACAAATAGGATTATGTACCTTCAGTGACAACATGGAAGTAGTAGCCCACAAAGCATTTTACAGAGCAAAAAGTGAACGTATCGCTTTAAAATTGTGGTCTATCATATTCCAAGTTTTGTATTTTAAGGAGAGAAGCAGGATAAGTGCCATTTTCAAAGCATATATTTCCCTCCGCAGACACAGGACACCTATTCATGATGCTTTTTTCCAGAGTTGCACTGATTGGCCCCGAACAAGTCAGTGTGTTCCTGCGAGAGCCGGCAGCGACTTGGCACACCATGGGGTCTGCAATCAGGAGGCCAAACCTGTAATTCCAACTTGTGACTTTGTTTGGGACGGCAGTGCGGCGAATCCTGTGTATGTGTTTGTTTGTGTGAGGGGCAACTAAGTGGTGGTTATTACGGCCTGTGTCCCCGCTTTTAACTGTTAGGGCAGATGGGCGTCTACCCTCTAATTTTGGTCAGCACCCCAATCAGACTGCTGAGGCCATCTCCTGCAGGGCGAGCCACCCGGGAGGCGCGTCTGTGTGTGTGTGCTGGTGACTTTGTGCCCTCGCCGTGTTTGCTCCTCGTGTGTGTGACCTCCAGCTCAACCCCCTTCAGTATCGCAAGCACCTCCAGGAACCACATCGCCAATCTGGACACCCATTCATCATTTTCATATTGTGGCCTTGATGAGAAAGGGTTTAATAATACATGTGCAAGGAGATAAAATCAGGGGAGAGAAAATTAATATTCCCTGGGCATGTCAGGCTCATTTAAGCGAGGGCTGTGTTTCGTTGTGTGGCCCCTGACACAGATGATTGCGTGGGCAGCTATGCAGTTTTTCCTCATAATTACTTTTTGCCACGCCGCTCTTGTCCGTTGTCGGCCTCAATAAGGCAGAGGTCTGAAGAAGAATGAAAGCAAAAGTGAGACAGAGAGGCAGATATATGTGGGCTATGGAGCATGTATTTTTGTTTTTTTAAGCCCTGAATGTTCAAACACAGTCCTCTTCCTTTAGAAAATATCTCACTGTGCTTTTTTGCCATCTCTCAGCTGTAAATCCTTGAGGCACCGTGGGACCCAGTGATACCGTGTGTCCAGTGGCCATATAACCGAGACTCGATCGGGGAAGAGATTTACGGAACTAATTAAATCAGTTCAGGTTTACTGAGCTAATTAAGCTAGTACAGTCAAAGTATCCGGATTAGGATTCCCAGAGAAGTCCACTGCAAATAAGTTCATAGGGATTCTCACTTGATTTTTTTGTCATTTTAGCAAATTTCTACAGGAAAACAAAATGGCCATCCATTGAAACGTTTGCACACGGCCTCATGCATTCGGAATGCATCGTTGGCAACAGACCTTGAGCTTTAACGCAGATCGATCCAAGGTGATGATACTCGGGAGGAGTGCATTTACAGATACACCCACAAGCATATATCAATACGTAAATATATAATACTTTCAAGAGCACAGCATGTACGAGTGCATACATATGTAACACTTGCACGCCTGCTGCACTTGCAGACTCTCTCTCTCTGAACACTGGGGGGGTGGGGGGGGTGGGGGGGGGTTGTTGGCTGGGAAGCATATCTGTGCACAAGGCACAGTCATTTTAATTGAGTGCGCTGAGCGATGAGCCTGCTTCGAGGTGCTTTAATTTGCAGGGGTGGCTAAACAGACGTAGCATCATAAAGTAATGTAATGGATTTTCCCCCCACCGTCCCCTGGCGTGACAGCACGCAAATAAGGCTGGCTAAGGGATGGCACACTGGGAGACTGAAAGAGGATTTTTACACTAAAAATACTTAAGTAGAATCAGACGGTTGGCAGCCCGCACTGTGGTTATAATAAATCAAATCCGTATAGTGTTGGTGCGTGTTTATGTGTGCTGCATGTATGCATGACGCGTCTGTGCATTACAGGGGAGAGGAGGGTGTTCCTTTGAAGTGGGTTCACATGCGCTTTCTCGACACGAGGATGTGAATACTTTAGTTTGGCTTTGAAGTGTATACGTTTTCAGCGCGTCCATGCGCCGCTCTGTATGTGCCCGTTTGTATGTGTCTGTGTGTGCAGTTCTGTGCTTGTGAGCCAGGCAGTGGGCTAGATAAATCCAAGGTTAAATGTTGTCAAACCAGCCTCCGGGCCATGGCAGTGTAGTGGATGCAAGGGGCCATGAAGTGCTCCCGTAAGAGCGGCTGCCGAGCGCGGCTCCAGCTGTCGGGCTGCAAAAGGCACACACCCGCCACACACTCCCGATAACACAGACATATGTCACACTGCCTGTCAGAGCCACATTGGGGGAACTGTGATGTGGGGACAACAGCACGCTTTCTCTTGGCCAAAGAACCGAGTGCAAGAGGCCATGTTGCACAGTAGCGTTGTTACAGGGATTTCACAGCGTGCGGGGGAAAAAAAGGAAGACACACACGCGGTGTAAGGTCGAACGTGTGTCCCCCCCCTCTCTGTCGGCGAACGGGAGCTGGCAAGGTGAATGCTGTGTGTCTGTGCAGCGGCTTGCCAATGACAGATGGAGCCCAGGTGCCATTAGGCAGACAAACGACGGCTTCATTAGGATGTGCCACTGGCAAGTGATGAATGCTGCCCTCTCCAAGCCATATTTGGAACAGGATAAAAAACTGGAAGCAAAAAAAAGAAAGAGGTGGGAGATGCTATGTAGGTTGTTCAGAATGCGGCTTTGTTTTAATTTCAAGTTTATGTTTTTAGGCCATGTTAAGAGCGTGGAGAAAATTGAAAGCGTATCAAAAGTGGTAAATTACATCAAATAGCTGAGAGGAAGTCAGACGTTTTTTTTTATGCAGTCACCCTCAGTGTGATGTGTTTATGCTTGTTTTCTTTTTAAGGACACTTTCTGATGCAATTACTAACATTTGCGTAGCCATAAGCAACTTATTACTGGTGGTTTTATTCTTATTTTTCAAAAACCAGACAAGTGTTTTTTCTGTATCTGTATACAATGTCAGTGACCTACATTAGTGAATGTTGTTTAAAAAGTAAGCCATATGGCAGAGAACTGTTGCATGATAACTGGAGTTGCTTGTTCATCTTCCATACTCACGGCAAGTTAATTGTTGCCTCAAACAGTTCAACAGCTCATCATCAACACCGCGACACACAGCATCGCCTGCCTCCCTCACAGAAGGAGGTATAAGAGGTGGGGGCAGAGGGAGGTGGTGGTGGTGTTGGGGGGCCAGGGGACTGTGGCAGAGCGAAGTTAAGGGGATGAGAGAACGGAGAGGGAGCTTGAGAGAGATCCGGAGAGACAGAAGCGGAGGGAGAGGGAGGGAGCTGCGCCAAGGGCCACGACTGCTCTCCCTCCCCACTCACATCCATGTGTCACCTCACCGTGTCGCCAACTCGGCTGCACATGCTCCCTGGAGATGTCAGAACATATACCGTGACGGTTGGCTTGAATTTGCATGTGCTGCGGTCATGTGTTTTTTCTTCTTCGAACAAGATTATTCCCCCATCACAGCTTGGAATATGTGTGCTTCGATAAATGGACAATATATATATGTCAAGGTACATTATTGATGGTAAATCATGGAATGGTATTCGGGCCACGCATTAGGGGGGGGGGCACGGTGGTACATTGGTCCGCAGTGTCGCCTCAAAGCGAGAAGGTTCTTGGTTTGAATCCCCCCCCCCCCCCCGCAACCCTTTAAAAGTGCATTTCAACTTTACTCTGTGAATGCAAAATGAAAAAAAAATAAAGCTTCATCTTCTCATTTTTTTTCCTTATGCCTGGCCCCAATACACTTCTTTTCATGGCAGCTTTAAAGGAATAATTTTAACATTTTGGGAAATGCACACTTTCTGGCCAAGAATTAAAAAAAATGATGATAGCATTCTGTTTAACGGTGAACATGCAGTTGGAGCCAGCTCCCAGTTATGGTAACTTATCTTAACTTAGACCTGGAGCAGGGGAATGAAAAACACACACACACATATATATATATACACATATAACACATCATATCTAGTTTCTTTAATCCGTTTCTTTTTAAGTCTTTAAAATTACAAATAGCTCCTTTTTTTCAGGGTGGGGGTATGTGTGGGACTGTTTGCTATTTCAGGACTATTCCTTGGCGGGAACCAGTAACTGGAGTCTGTGCTCTTTATTAGCAACTAGTGTGGAAGATATTGTCCAGCGCAAACATCAAAACTACAAATGATACAGACAGCAGCTGCAGCTGGCTACAGTAGCACCAGATGTACAGAGCGTGTGTGTGCAAGTGTGACTTTGTTTGTGTGGGAGGTCAGTTTCTGAATGAACACACAATTCCTGATGTTATTTCCCTCCACGCTCTTTTTATTTATTTATTTATTTCCCCTTCATTTCAATCAATCAATCAAATTTGATTTGTTTGACCCGTATTCACAGATCACAATATGCCTCATGGGGCTTAACAATTTGTAAGATGTGCAACGTCCCTGAAAACCCCCCCACAGAAACCCCAGGGGCAGACACAAGTGAAGGACCCCTCTCCCAGGACGGACAGAAGTGCAATAGATGTCGCGTGTTCCAGGGAAATCTACAAAATAACATTGTGTGTATGTCCATGAGGTAGAGCCACGAAGCCCTGGGATACAAGTCCAAACATTCAAAAACTTGCACGCATACCGATACATATTTGCGCCAGTCGCAGGGTCCTGGGATGGATTTGTGTCTAACCGTGTCTTCCCATTGACTTTGAACGCGATCACGCTGCCAGTTTCCCCTCACGCCCTGTCGGAACACAAGGTGGAGGAGGCAGATTCTGTTGCCTTTGTACAGATCCCAGTGAACTCTCTCTACCCCTGTTTCTAGTCTTTGAGCTAAGCTAAGTTAGCCGGCTGGCTTCAAATGAGAGGCAAGACGAAACATGTCGATCCTATTCTCTTAACTTTGATACACTACCTTCTGAACAAATGAAAGCAATACAATTAGATTAACATCCACAGTGAATGTCAAATATTCTTGAATGTACAATTGGATTTGATTTCCACAAAACTAGTTAAAGAAGTCGTGAGGAAGGAGCAACTAGTATTTGATACATCATCATAATCTTGTGATATGATATTTAGAGCTCTTTAGTGATAAACATATCACTCAATCGCTGGCTTCTGTTCTTTCAGTGCCAAACGGCATGTCAGTCACAGTCTCCTCTTGGAAACCCCACTGTAATTCGAACTTCATTAAATCTGTAATGTTCGGGGAGCCCTCGTGAAAGGCAACCAGAGAGTCGGAGTCTGCCTTGTGATTCCACCCCCCCCGCTGCTCAAGAGAAATGTGCTCTTTGATGTGCCTGAAAGAGGCAGGATTCCACAATTTCTTTCGTAAATTCTTTCATTTGTTATCTATCTCGCTTTAACAATTTTGAAGCTAAAGTCACCCCAAGCTGCACTCGGGGATGACGAGCGCTCGATTCATGATTTATAATTGTTTGTTTCTCCCTCCCTGCCTCTGCCTCCCTCCGTCTCTGCCCCGCTCCCGTCCCCACGCGGTTCCATCCTGGGAGGCAGGTGCTCGGTGTTATGGTGAGCGTTCTGCATCTGTGGGCTTTGATGGGACTGGTGGTGCATTCCAGTGTGAGCCGGTTATTCCCATCCACTCCCGTCCCGTCCGTTGGCTGCAGTTGGACGGGCAAATGCCTGCCTGTGCACCCCAGTCGGGGATAAAGAGAGAGACACAAGCCAGCAGAGTCGAGGGATCAGTCTTTGCGTTATGTTTGTGCCTCAAACACGAACCCCTGAAACCATCAAACCTTCCACACAGTTGGTGTGAAAACACAACAGCAATAATCATCATTATCATCATCACAGAAAAAGATATTCCGACTGAATAAAAAAAATAAAGACATCAGCAGCCAAACAGCTGCAAAATCAAACACAAGCACTCATTGTGATGCTAAAATGACTTGTTTGCACATATCATTCTGTAACTAGTCATTAAGTATGCTGTTTGACGAAGGCAGCCTCTTTGAAAGTGGATCGCGCTGTTGATCAGTGGCATTTGTTTCCATTATAAAGAGCCAGTGCGGCGGTCTGACTTGGTTGTTTGGACGGTCTGCCCCCATTGGCACAAACAGTTTGATTCGGATGGACGAGAGCCAGCCAGCGTGGCGGCAGGGCAGCGCTGTTTGTTTTTCGCTAATTTAACACCTCATGCATATTTAGGTCACGTGCACAAAGAAACGTGGAGTTAGCTGAGCACACACATTTTTTTCCTCATTCTGAGGTTGGATAACAAGAAACCACCGAGGAGTGGCAGTCGTTAATGTCAAAGCCAAGTCCTACAGTGTGATATTATGGTGGTTTTTTTCAGAATTTTAACCCATACATGATATGAAAATCGGGCAGATGGTAGTAGCAAGTCAGGTACTGGACTTTCAGTCTGTGCCACATCAAGGGATGATGGATGTAGGAGTTGAGATATTCAAATGCTGTTATATACTATTTTTTTGACAAAATGAACTCCCTCTCCTGGGGAAAACCTACTCACAGGATCTCGTTTATTTTAGCATTTGTTTGCGTTTGACCTTGAAACGCTGTTTGAAATATAATTGGGCAAACGTTTCCGCTGTAGCGGTGTCATCCAATTATTTTTTGCTAAAAATGACAGCTTGCATTTGCAAAGTGTGTACAAAAGAGCAAGTGAAACATGTGGTTCAACAAGGGGCTCGATCAGCCAGTGTCGAGTGCGTGAGCCGTTTTCAGCGTTAAAGTCCAAGAACAATACCGATGTGCTTCAAATCATCGAGACATGGTGACTTCAAGTGGGCATTGGAATCTAACTGTGAAGCGAGGAATCTCTGTCTGACTGGGCTTCACATATCTCAAGAGCCGTTCATCGCATCGGCTTCAAGCGCCGGCTATGTCAGATTACCCCGACTATCTTTAGCTCTGCTCAGTAAAGCGAACCATTTCATGGCAGGTGTATTGCACAGAACCCGGGAAAGCACGGCGTCTAGTGTGAAGGTGTTTGTATAAACACCTTTCCAAATTGGCAAATTTTGAACGGGCGCTGCACAACTAAATATAACTATCATATGTTGGAAAAACGTTTCTCATCAAGTCGAATTATCTTTGTATCAGACGATTCTGCTGCTCAAGATTTTCGCCCCAATTCCAGTGAGAGTTTGCCTCCCATTGCAGCTCTGCAGTGAAGATTTGCCTTTTCATTGAATGGAACTGTGCCCTCCCTCTCTCCCGAACAAGCAGTTTATTTGCCTTAAGCACACGGGAGTGTTAAAATCATTAGTTGAGGGGGAAGAAGTTTGTATTAAACATAATCCAGACGTTTGCTGAATCGTCCAATACTGACATTCTCCTCTTCAAATATAATGAACTTCTCAGAGGAATTGTTGTTTAACTAAAGAAATGCTGGCACAATTTACAATGGGAATAAAGTCAAAAAGTTTAAAATAATGTCCATGGTTCTGTGTTTAGACTTTTAGTTGTAGAAACCCCAGTGTTCCCAGGAAAAGAGAGATATATTTTCAGTAAGTAGTAACCATTTTAAAACTCTGCCCTAGTTGCACACCTCTAGCTGCTCCACTCCTCGATCTCTGACATGAAACTTGGATTATAAATTCTTGAAGGTGTTACATTACCCTCCTTCTCCCCAAGTGGCAATATTACATTGAAATGCTACTCAAAGAAACCGCAAAGGGAAAAGGATCACAGCCATAGCAGAACCGGCTTTGGTCCGCTTTGTGCTCTTGCTGACAATCACATCTTTCAGCCGCCACGCCACTGCCAGTCAGATTACAAAGCCGAAAGTTGCCCTCACCGGCTTGTGTGTGTGTGTGTGTGTGTGTGTGTGTGTGTGTGTGTGTGTGTGTGTGTGTGTGTGTGTGTGTGTGTGTGTGTGTGTGTGTGTGTGTGTGTGTGTGTGTGTGTGTGTGTGTGTGTGTGTGTGTGTGTGTGTGTGTGTGTGTGTGTGTGTGTGTGTGTGTGTGTGTGTGTGTGTGTGTGTGCGTGCGTGCGTGCGTGCGTGCGTGCGTGCGTGCGTGCGTGCGTGCGTGCGTGCGTGCGTGCGTGCGTGCGTGCGTGCGTGCGTGCGCGCACACGTGTGGCTTTCCAAAGGAAGCACCCGAGCAGTGTCAGGGCCGGCCAGGTGTTGTGAGGTGACGGTGGGCCTATTTTCCAGCTGGCTGCTCTTGTTAGAAGTCTGCCGGGCACAAAAAAAATCGCAGGGATTGATTTTGCTCAAAAAGGAGGGCTGTGATTGCAATGCATGCTTCAGCCAAACTTAAACAATGTTCTAAGTCTCCCATACTCCTTTCTGCCGCCCTTCTTCTGTCCCTTGCCCCCAAAAACAATTTTTAATTCTCAGAAAATTAACAGGTTTCCTTTTTTTTTTTTTCTTCCCCTGCAGCAGGAGAAACGCTCGAGAGGCAGAATTTCTACTTTTGAGACATTTCTTTTATTATGGCTGAAGAGATCCGGTTATTTTAGGTTGAGCTATTTCGTGTGACTAGTTGGCCTCCGTGTCTCGTATAATCTGATGGTTGGATCTTGATATGGAAATCTAAGACTCTTTAAGGTGTGTGTTGTGTCTTTATCTTTGGAAGTCACTCCAGGTGATCATTGTCTCAGAATATCCTGGTGACAAACCGAGGTTATCCAAATTCGAAGCAACCAAAAAAAACCAGCAGTCTGCTATTGTTAGGGTTGCCACTCTGCGACGAAGCTCCTTCAGGCTGCCATTATATTCACAACGCGATCGACTGGAGGTCTGTTCATTAAATGACATCCACACCGAATGCAGCCTGTGAGTTGAGGAGACGCAGTCAACGACAGCTCCCTGGAAAAAGACAAGAAAAGTCAAGCGGTGTGTTTTCTTTACGGTTTTTTTTTATTTATTCCAGGGAATGTTTGTGGCATAATGGAGGAATCTTGAAATGTGCAAACACAAACTAGATCATGACATATTTGACCGGTTTCTGTCTCTCGAATGTGTGTCTACACACTCTTTTGTCATGCCATACTTGATTTTGTGTCGACACCTTTAAGCTATAGACTGTATATAAATACTGACGCCTGTATTCTCTGGAATCACCAGCAGGGGGCAACTAACTGTTCGCAAAAGGAAGTCCTTTTCTATAGAATTCTACGAGAAAATGACTACTTCTCACTTGATCTATAACGCCAGTTAACATTAGTTTATGGTTCAATCTCTAGTTTCAAGTCTTCTTCAATACAGCATGATGATCATTTAGAGTAAAATAGACGATAAAGCACGATGTGTATTGGGGCGTGGATATCATGTGATTGACAGCTGGCACTGTCCAATGGGTGCAGATGTTGGTGGCTGTGCCATGGCAGAGCTCTGTCAGGCCCACCCCACACTCCTCCAAATATGGTTACTTCTGTTTCTTTTCTTTTTTTTTTCAAAATGCTAAACGTGAAGCTTCGAAATGGCTGCTCACGAACCAACGGGTGATGTCACGGCGGTCTGCCACTTGTTTTCATGCCAGTCCATTGTAAGCTATCACCACTTTTTTACCTTCTGTTTCCACTACGAAAAAGAAAGGCTTCACATATTGGCTTCCAGTCAATGAGCCCAGAGCATTAACACCCTGCCACCTGAGCGGCACAGTGCCCCAGCGTCGGCCTTCATCCTCCTGGCTGTCTGCACAACTTGTCTTCTTCCTGGAAGTCTTTGTCTGGAAATGCAACTTCTTGATATACTTCAGCATGACTGGAGTTTTTGTTTTTTTCACTAAGGATCCAATGGTATATGTGTAGGATTTCCATATTAATGTTAAAAAAGAAGAAAACTGTCCCTTGATACTGAGGTGTTTTGTCATTTCTGGGGCAGTGCATGGCTCACAGTTCTGCTTGTGGTGGCACAATAACTCGCTGTCCCTTCTCACCCTCCAAAAACATGTATTTCCTCAGCCTTCTGCCACAGCTCTGTTATTTAGTCTTCAAAGCAAGCCCACGTTGGTGGTGAAATAACTGTTATCAATATGCCAGGGACATCTGTTTCTACATTTAAACTGTGTGTGTGTGTGTGTGTGTGTGTGTGTGTGTGTGCATGTGTGCGTGTGCGCGTTTGTGTGTGCGCGTGCGCGTTTGTGTGTTCGTGTTTTTTTTTTTCTCTCTCCCCTTTCACTTGTGTTCCTACATTGCAGCAGGACAGCAACACAGAAAGAACTCATAATTAATCCAGTGCGTGTAATTGCATTTCAATCCATCTGGGTGCTCTCATGACGGTGTGATTCTCCTGCATCCAGATGTGTGTGTGTGTTCCATCACAGGCTAATGAGCCGCCGCAAAGCCCTCTTTAAATGCAAACTGAAGATGATAACAATGGGAAAAACAAAAACGAGAGGCCAACTAGAAGGGGAGCTGAAATCAATTTGAGCTGCTAAATGGTTGATTGGAAAAGAAGAAGAAAAAAAAACATGATTTCAGTTTTTTTGGGGGGCTCAGCTGAGGTGTTGAAATGTTGTTTTGACTTGTTGCCATGTGAATCTGCTGTCCCTCCCTTGTCCGTGTTCACGTGTACTTACAGCCTGGGCTTCGCAAAGCTTCCAACACGGCGCCCCGCCTCTTAACACTTCAAATAACCGCGAGGTGAAGAGTAGGCCAAAGTGGCCAAACGCAGCGCAACTGGGAGAAGGAGAGTGAGGGAGAAACAAGGGTGCGAAGATGTAGAGGTTCGAGTTTCACTCGGAGGTGGCACTTTATCAGCCGTGAGCAGCTTCCCTGTACCAGATTGGCCTCGTGTGTTTATGTGCGGCGAAGGGCCTATCTCTGGGCTGCAGCTCAAGCTCAGGAGGGGCTACGCCTTCCCTGGCCTGCTCACGCTCACGCGCTCACCCAGCACAGAGTTGAAGAGTTCACCCGGCGGGCTGAGAGTTGCTTCTGATCCGCTAATATAGAGAGTCGACCTCAGGCGGGCCTACCGAGAGCGCGGCAGCGAACAGTGCTGAGCGTAGCTCCCAGTGCGATGCTCCCCCCTCCGCCCGGCCCGCTCGCTCGCTGCCACATCTGTGATAAAGATATTCCACGTGCTGTTTGCTCCTCGCCTCTGTGCTTCCAAGGTGAAAAAAGTTGAGCCATGCAATGAGTGAAGGGGGGCGAGGGCTGGAAGTCAGGAGGGGTGTTAATTCGTTATACTTGCTCAGACATGTTGAGCATTACGTGATGTGCGCTTGTGTCCTCCCAGGTTTATTCAGTAACACTATCTGTGCTCCAGTCTTCTGAATGTTCTATACAAGACGCACATCTAGACTAGTCCCTGCAGCATGAAAGCCAAGGTATCAATGAGGGAGATAATATATATATATATATTTATTTTTTTCTCTCTCTCTCTGTTGTTTATAGCTGTTAGAGAGACTCTCGCTGAAATGGAAGGAAAATGAGGCCTCGTTCCCTCTCTGTCTCCGGTCGCCTCCGGCAATGCTTTGGCATCATTGTCCCTAAGTGCCCAGAGCCTGGCGCGAATGAGAAGGAGCAGGCAGGAGAGAGTCAGCGATCTGACTGCACGGAAAAACTGTCAGATGGCTGACGGGGAGACGGGCAGAGAGGCCCAGAGTCAGTAAGAGGGGACACGTCATTTTGAAAAAGATAAAACGAATAAATGGTAATGGCAGACAGAGCGCAGAGGAGGGATGAGCGGGTAACACACTCGGCTGCAACTATGCCATGTCACCTGCGTGCCTGAGTGTTTGCTCGCACAGACACACAAACCGCACGATCGCTCGCTCTGAATATAATTGCAGAACAAACGCGTTCACGGCTTGAACTTTCACAACACAAACACGCTGTGCGAGCCTCCCGCGTTAGTTCCCCTCTATCAGGGTTTCACGTGCCGTGTCTCTTTTGTTGCTCCTGCTGCGCATGTGCGTTCTCTGCACCATCATTGTCTGTCTGTTGGTGGGGTGGGGGGTTAATATGTGGTTCCCACTGATGCTTCTTCTGCAGTCTAATGGTGATTGCACTCCCTTGCCTAGTCCTTTCATTCCTACCATAGGACCTGGCCTCATCAATGATTGAGTACGGGCTTGAACAGAGAGACGAGCCGCGAACTGACAGACGGCGAGCTGGGCTGGACGGCTGGGTGTATTCTCAGCGATGCTCTCTCTCTGTGTGTGTGTGTGTGTGTGTGTGTGTGTGTGTGTGTGTGTGTGTGTGTGTGTGTGTGTGTGTGTGTGTGTGTGTGTGTGTGTGTGTGTGTGTGTGTGTGTGTGTGTGTGTGTGTGTGTGTGTGTGTGTGTGTGTGTGTGTGTGTGTGTGTGTGCGAAAAAAACAGAGGCCATTTTCCAGCTGAGGAGACACTAGTTTAGTTTTTGACCAGAGAGACAAAGGAGAGCTGGCTAAAGCAGGTGAACAGAAATTGAGGTGTGTGTGCATGTGCCCCTCAGCTGAGACCTGCTGTTATCCAGTGCGAAACACTGAAGAATCCCAAAGGTGCTTATCCGCCTCCATCAGCCTTTGTGTCAGCGCACATGCTATTGCCATCTTTATGACCTCATCAAAGCGAGACAGGGCTATATTGGCAGGCTCCGGCGATGGAGCGTTGCAGCCTCTCCTGTTCCTGATGGGCCCGGGGTCTGGCCTTGGCAGGAGGGATGCATGTGTCGATGGATGCAGATGGCCTTATAATGAGAGACAGAGGAGGATGGATACAGTCATTGGTCTTAATGGAGCCTCCCCCTTTATTTATGAGACAAGACACTGTGGTTTCCTAACAAAGGAGGGGCAGGGATAATGTCATCACTGTCAGCGTTATACCCTCCCCCGCGTCCGGCGCCATAATTCCTCCTGTGGAGCCCGCGAGGATATACTGTGCACACGTGTAGAGGTGTGTGCAGATGGAGACTCGAGTGTTGTGCAATCATGTCCATGTCAGAGAAGTTAAAGTATGCGATGTGAAGCGAGGGGGTTGCGTGTGCGTCCGCTCAACAGGAGCCACTTCATTGGCCCCGTTGGCCTTTTTGTCATTTCATGGACGGGAAGTCTTTAATTTGAGTCCGGGCTGCTGTCACCCAGTGTCCACCTGGCCATCACTCTGCTCTGCACAGCTCCACCCTCACTTAAATGACTATTTGATCTACCTTTCATGCACCTACGTTATTGGCTCGGGCGTGGGTGCTCAGATTCCTGGCATCAGGTCACTTGCTATAAGTGCATTTCATGCTTAAAACAATAATCAAATCACATCCCTACCCGACTGCGCTTTACTATTATTAACATTCTCTATATTTAATACAAAATATAGTGTTTAATAAGTCATCCTACTACTTAGTGGAGTGTGTTCACAGGCTCTGACACTCTTCTGGGGAAGTCTTCGCCAGTTCATCCCCTCACATTTTTTTTCTTTCTTTCTCTGGCGATATTAAAAGCGCATGTGAGCGGGGGAGAGGCAGAGATGCACGGAGAGCAACACAGCGAGCGAGCGAGCCGAAGCCGAGAGCGAGAGTTCAAGGAGGCTGACCTCACTCGATACGCTATTGATTTGCTCGTTTGGGTTCACAGCGAGAGTCTGACATTGGAACTTAACAGCTGAAGGCTCCATCTTGAGTAGCAGATGTGAATAAGATTGCCTCCAATCAGCTTATTTTCTCCGCCACGTCTCCCCGACCAGAGAAAAAGAAATGCCAGAGCTGCATGGGAGTATAAATTGTGTGTTGTGGAGCTGTTCGCATGTAGGAGTAACATGCATTACTGCCACTTCGATCTGGTTGTGTCAATGCTGTTTGTTTGCACTGTACATAATTTATATTAACTGCGAATGTGAGTCCGTCTCTGGATGTGGACGCCTGCCATGCATTTGAGGATCGAACTGTGTTTGTATTCATATTTGTCTCAAATCCATCTGCCTCGCTGTACACACGGTTACACCCCGCTGACGTTTTATTGTAAGTGACGGGCTGCGCAGCCACTGCTCTTTGTAATCTCGCTCCCCTTCCTCTCCCCCGTTTTATTTCCCAACTTCTCTGAATGTCATTTCTTGTGTGCAAACTGCATATTCAACATTTATGGTTTACAGAAGCTGTCATGTATAATTCAGGCGTGATAACTTCTCTGATGAATTGACCTTGAGGCAGACCGGGATTTCTGATTACACTTCAGTGGCCCGATGCTACAGCTGCTTGAAGGTATAGCGTGGGCTATTTAGGAGGCTGTTGGTCTCTCGTTCTGCTGATACGCACTAACCGCTTGCCATTGTAGACGCTGCATGTGTGTGTGTATGCATGTCTTCACCTACTGTAACAAGAGTCGTATACTATGTGTGCACATGTGCACGTGTGCCTGCACATACATGTTTTATGTGCAGTCAGACAGTTTATAAATAGCGAGTCATAATCCAGAAGAAAACGGAGCCAAAGCACAAAAGCTTTACCTCTCGTTTAGTCTGTGCGAGGGAACATAATTTAAATAGAGGGAGCGGGAGTGGTGACAAGCCAGCTAACTCTCTCTGACAGTGCTGTGGCCCCCATAGTCGCAGCCCCACTTTGAAGACAGATTAGTGTCGATGAATGCAGTCGGCAGACGTGAAGTCTACAACGGTTCCCTTTTAGCATAAACTGGACAGAATGCACTTGAGGTGAAGTAGGTATGTGTCAAGTCACACCCATTCTACTGAAGACAGCACTGTTTAAGTGATGGTATCTGAAATATAGAAATAATTTATGTTTATAAGAAACACGGGAAATGTTCTGTCTACTCCCAGACGATTTTCTGATATCAGTGTGTGAATATGTATGAAGCTGACCATGAAATGGTCTGACTCTGTTGAAGTAAAGTCCTTAATGTGAATGTCTTACCGGAAGCTATGGAATTATGACTCATTAAAACAATAGTGTTTGAAATAAAAAAGAAAAGTCATCCCTCCATCCATCCATCATCCCAGCTGACATCGGGCAAGAACAAGAGCTATAGCAATATAAAATAGTAAACAAAATGAATATAATATTTAAATATAATAATAATAATATAGAGATAAGTTTGTACCTGTATGTTCTCATGGAGTACAAATTCAATATAAAGTAAACAAATGGTATACTATAGACAAAATCATACAACAAGTGTCATTAGTTTTGAGACTATGTAAACAATGGACACTATGCCCTCTGATATTGTGAATTTCATGTTTCCCAGTATTTCAGCCCTATGATAAGTAGCCCTGGGGTTTAAGACACATTTATTCCTCCTCCTAAATATGCCTTTAAATTTATTGACTTTTTCTTTTTCTTCCTGAATGGGGCAACAGTTAAGATTCGCATGGCAATTTGCTGCATTTTGGTGACCCAAACAGATTTACTTGTCAGAGTCAGAGTGATGGCTTCCATTTACGGGGGGATTTCTGACTTAGCAACTGTCGTTCAGTCTGTTGGTCTTCTGAATTAATTTGCTCATATTTTTGCACGCCAGCGTGAGCCACGTGTCGCGGAGCCCGGAGCCCCCATTATAGACACGTAAAGCTGTCCTGTTATTCTTCTGCTCTGCCCCTCCAGTTTGCTGCATCTTCTGCCCAATAGTGTGGATTTATGCAGATAACACACGATAGCACAGCCAACCATGGCATTCCTCTGGCTGCATCTGGTGTGTGGATATGTATAAGAGAAGCTTTGACAGGAAATATCTCAAAATTAAGGAAAGTTTGCTCTCTTGAAAAGATTAGAGTTGTCGGGACAGTAAAATTTCAGTATAAATAGAGCTAAAAAGCTAATTTGTCCACTGAATGGACAAAATTAGGGGGAAGAATGGAGACATTGGAGGGAGGCTATGTTAAAATCCCAATATAAGGTCTTCATCAACTTTGACATGTTTTTTTTTTCTTATCTAAAAAAGAAATAGCTGTGTAGCTGTTATCGTGTCGATGAATAAAAGCATGACTCAGAGGAGAGTGTTTAACATTTATCTAAAGTGTTTGTGGCATTATGCTCCCGCAGCCTCATACGTGACGTTGCTAAAAAATGTGAGCAAATCTTAACTGGCAGCTGTTCTGGAAAGTCATCAGCCCTGGTTCTCCTCTACGTGGATACACTGTAATTTTTCAACAGACTTTCAAATACACAATCGCTCAGTAACACACACCCAGACACCATCCTTTTAGGGCTTTAAATGCCACGTGATTACCCCTCACGGATCTGATAGTCCAGACCAGATTTAGACAGTAGGCTTTAACAGCATATCAAGCGGTGGTGTGGCGTGGTAGTTTGTCACGCCTGCTGCACATGTGCAAACATCTGCATATCATCGGCGCAGCACCATTTATCCTCGCAACATTAAATCCATTTACCTCTCGCATGCCGCAAGTCTAAATCAGGAGCCGGGTAATTAAATGCCATTCTCTTCCTCCATTAGAGAGATAATTAAGTAGGAAACCAGCGCTCGTCTCATTGCTCTCTTATGCAGAAGTGAATGGGGGCTGGGGTGTTGGGTAAAGTAGATGCTACCTTGACTGAGAATCTCCTGATTAGTGGAGCCGTCTGCAATGTCTTCAACTCGACCGTTCAGTGGGTTTTTCTTTTGGCCAAGTCACTGGTCTTTTTTAAGCTCAAGCCTAACAGGTATGAAGAAAATACCTGATTCTTGCATCACATGTTCAACAGTTCCAGGTTTGATTGCACCTTTGTCTTGTATGAAAGAAGTAGCTTTAGCTTTGTCTTCAGTTTTCTGTAATTGGAAGTAAAAAAAAAACCTCAAACCAAAAATCTGTTTTCTGCTATCTACTATTGGATCACAATTCAGTGACGTTTCCACAGATGGTTGTCGGAGATGCTAATCGGTGCCGAACGTGGGAGAAAAAAAATGCTACTAAAATTCAGGAAACTCTCACAAATGGTGTGAAATCCAAATAAACCCTCTTATTTTAGCACAAGGGCGCTATTCCATCAGGGATTATTGGAGATTAGGAAGCCAGTGAATATATAGAGTCTAAACATCCAGTAGAATCCACTTAGCGATCCAAAGAAGCATGAAGGTAGTGTGAGATGAGATGAGATCAAGTGATACCAGTTTCCAAGATAAACATTCTTTGAACATTCATCCAGCCAAACCCTTTAAAAAAAAAACAACTCATACTTTTCATGTTTTTCAAAGCTAACTTTAGAATTTAGGTTAATGAAAGGAATTCATGGCGTGAGACACACTTTTCACACGGGGCATCCTTTAATCTGTGTTATTTAGTTTCATTTTTAATAATTCATGACATTTTGTTTTAACAAAATAGATTAACTTTTTTTTTTTATGTTGCATTTCAGTAAGTGCCCAGCCCTTTCATGAGTACATGCTGTGCTTGATTTGCTTGTTAGTAGTCACAATTTATACAAGTTGCTGAAAATGAAAGGGAAGAAAAAGTCCCCATTTTCTCGAAAAGAAACCTTTTGAACTTTTCAGTTCTCCGATACGGCAGAGAGAATTCACTTGTTCCCCGCACAGGTTCTTCCAAAAAATGTATCTACACTGGCATAAAGGCGGGGAGTTTTTTTCTTTCTTCCTTTTTCCCTCTGAAAGGCAAAAAGAGAATGGCAGGCCGCAGCATAACCTAGGCGTGAGATGTGGTAACATGCGAGAATATGGAAGGCAGTGTTTTTTTCTAAAAGCCTAAAGCTGTCGTCAGCATGCACAATGTTCAGAGACATTCAGGCAGATGTTCCTGCTCAGGCCTGATTGCCTTCGCCCAGGCCCATCAGGGATTGCACTTAGCCCGGCTCGAGCTGGCAGAAAAAGACACAGAGTCCCGAGTTATTTTAGCTATGCTCAGTTCCTCCATTAGGTGCAGCTGAAATATTGACGCCGCGTGCTCTTCTCCCTGCTTTCCTCCATGTTTCCTTGCATACCTGAGGTCAAGGGTCGGTCGGACTAGATTTCTATGTTGGAATATAGCTCTTCTCTCTCTCCTCGCTGCTGAGAGTCCCACATTTAGCATTGCTTGATTGATTTCCTGTTTCTGTTTTCTTCACACCGGAAAGACACGTCTGTTCATTCCCCTGTCCTCTCCGAGGAGCGCACTTATTTTAATGTCTTAAATTTCACACTGGCTGCTCCATCATGTTGCACCAAGAGACATTAAAACCAGAAGACATGTTTAGACAAGACATTCAGAGCATGTCAGTCATGTGTATTGCATACAATGTCTCATTTATAAATACAGTATGCATGGTAGAGTGGCTTCAATGTGAACCAGCATACAGAATGGATCTGTGATGTTCATGGAGGCACGTTGGAAAGACTTAATCAGCTTCATATCTGTTATATATCCATAATTTTGGTAAGATCCTCATTTTATTATAAAATTAATAAAATGTTCTTTGATTTGATGCTTGAACACGGTTGATAATTATGTAGAATCAGCGTTCATAAAGGATTAACAGCTCTCAGAAGGGAATACAAAAAAAATCTACTGGAAACATATGTTTTATGGATAACGGCATATGGGAAGAACCCGCCCTGATAATTAGAGCTGTTTTATCATCTGATCTCGGTGCAAACCGTAGCTCCTGTGAGGGACAAACAAGTGTTTGAACTTCATTAGAGTTGTTTAACTACTTTAGATGATTCCGCCTGAGGTGTGTGCATGCGTATGCAGTATATGTATGTACTCATATCATGTTAAACTGCCTTTGAACAAAAGCGAGCGAGCACTTCTCCTTATCTGCTCATATCGCATGCCTAGCCGCATGCCTTCTGGGAAGCTAACTTGCTGCATGCCTTAAAGATTGTCTTGATGTTTCACACATAAAACACAATGATAAATGTCCACATTTAACTACACGTATTTCATGTAAAAAGACCTGTTCTTCTGCAATCATGCTTTCCTTTAGATCCGCACCTTTATTTATATGTATACGTATGATAATTTATTACAAATAGGGGTTGTCTGTGAGTACATATTGGTGTTTAAGTATGTTCATAAATGCAGGATAACATACAGAAAGGCTTTTCTCACCAGCTACTTAGCCATTCTTTTTCAGAACAATGTATACTTTTAATGAAACTCTAAACTCCCCACACGTTAAAAGCCTTCCAACAGCATCAAATTGCATAATCTTTACTGATCCTATTAAGCTTTTTATATGAACTATCTGCAGAAAGTGTGACAATAACTGAAAACTGAAAGAAATAACAACAAAGTAGAACCAATCTTCAATTAATAAGTGACTGAAAATAGCATTTTCATGAAAAAGATGAAATTAGAGCAACAAACCGGGGAGGCTGACAGAAAATGCTGTGATAATGTTATTATATCATACTGATTTGAAACTTTTATAATGTAATAATACTTAACTTGACACCTTTCCCAAAAGGGGTTTTGGGAAGACAGGTTTAGGTGACTAAACCTTTTTGTGCAGGCTATGTACCTGGCGATTTTGAGATTATTGATTATGTGCAAGTAGCTTTTACCTGTTTTAAATTGTGTTGGTGACGTGAAAATTGACTTATTTTCTGTGTCGCGTTGTACATTTAGCTGATCGTAAAATCCATTTGTCCCTGGCGAGCTGTGTGCCATCACACATCGCTCCCAATGTTCCTGCTGCCTGGCGTCGTATCATTCACCTCTCCTGAAAGTGACCTAAAATCTGTGCAACCACACGTGGGGAAAAAGGAGAGACTGCTTTACAGCCATAATTACTCAGCTCCATATTCATGAGAGAGCGCTCTGTGTGAAATGTCAGTGTTTCCCACCATGCTTTGTGCTGTCCTCAGCCGATTCTAATTGGACAAGCACAGGTAGCCTAGGCAAAGGAGAAGATACCGTAGAAGCCAGCTTGGACTGTGGTCAAAGGGCCCTTTGGTTGAATTTTATCACCCCACCGCAGTATAAGCGCAGAGTCTCACCAGGGCGGGATGGCCAATATTCAGCTACCCTGGGGTAATTAAAAATGTCTTCCGTCTAATTTACACCCGGCTGGTGGAGCATGATATCATTATTGGAATCCATTATAATTCAAGGTTATTATGGGTCTTGCTGTGTTTTAGAGCAGGCGGTCGCAAGGTGGTCGAAACCTATCACCGTGCTGCGATATTCAACACTGGTTTATTCCAGCGGAGAGAAAAAGGTGCAGTAGTCCTCCATGCGCTATGTCATCCTTTTCTCACCCCCTCTGGGATGTGACCCAAAACATCTCTGCACATCACGAGTTCCAGGGCGCTGACAATTTTTGCAGTGACAGCAGTGCTGTGGACGCACACCTGGCGGAGGGCTCTGCGTACCTGCTGTACACCAGCATCTGTTATACAGGCCAGATTAAGTGTGTTTTGATGCAAAAGAGCCTACTGTATGCCAGCATGTGTATGTATACGCTAACAGAACACCTCTACAGCTGAGCATTGACGTCCCTGTCACAAGTCAAGTGAGGCGGGGAAGGATCAAAAGAGAGAAGGGACAGGGTCCAGGTACAGTGTGTGTACAGTATGTAGGAGTGGAGGGGTAGCAGGTGATTGTCTATTGTTCTACAAATTAGCTGCCAGTCAACCTCTAGCTGGCCTGCGTGTGACACACGTGGGCTGAGTGGCAGGTGCGAGCGATTCAAGAGTGCCGCAGCTCCTGCATGTTGCTTTGGTCCAAAACAAGCAAAATTGAGGTTTTGAACGATAGCGAAGGCGTGAGGGGTTGCTTTTGAATAGTCACTCTGCACCACACTTGAACACACAATGATGCTGTTTTCAAAACTCGACTAGTTAGTCTATATTGTTGATCGCTCAGTTGAGTGTGTGGAATCTTGGACAACATCGCGTTGGCATTTAGAGGAGCTGTTGAATCAGATTTTCTGACTCTTTTCGAGTGTTGTGTTGCCATTACTGTTTCTTTGTTCTCTCTCCCTGTAAAGGACATTTAGTCACAAAATCAACTTCTCTGGCTGCGTTTCATCCAATTACAGCGGTGTGTCAAAAAAAAAAAACAAAGGCTCCTGCAGTAGTGTTGGCATGTGATAAGTCTATTAAGTCGACTTGGTGGGTGGTAATTTAATCCTCTCCTGAGAAGCAACTCCCTGTGGTTGGACAGGCTGGATTGCGGATCAGAAACCCTGTTCTCCAATGTCATTGCCCACCATCTACCCTAACCACCTGCAGCACCTACTGGTTGCTTTGCTGCCATCAATAAATGCAGAACTTAATTTCAAAAAAATTACACACATGATTATTCTGCCACCTCAACGTAATTGGGATGCAGTTTAGTAACGTCAGTTCTAGGAGATGGGGTTGCTTTGGAATAAGACTGAGATGGATAGTTGAGTCAACAGGCTTTGACACAGGAGACCATGACCTTTCCCTGGCCTTTCATAGTGCTGGCGTATTAGAAAAGGCTCATGTTTTTTTCTGATCATTCTTTTAACAAACCTATCGAGTCATTTCGATTTTTTGGATTCAGTGCCTTTGTCGGTCTAAACGAAGTATTAAAGCCATACACATGTTTGTGCACATGGACGAGAACATGCCCCTGTTGCTTGCATCAGTACGAGCACATCCATTCTCGAGCATGTAAGTGTGCAGATGAGCATAGGCAACGTGAACGTATTACTGTTGTGATGGTTTCCCATTCCTACACCATCCCATAAGCAATCATCTCTGTCTCTCACCCACTCAGCCGTCACATGTATCACGAACACAGCGAAAAATCCCCTGGCATTTTCTCCCTCAACATGGTGTGATCCATATTTCATATATTGCCTGTAAATCGCTTGGCCAGAACTGTTCTGATGAAGCCTGGGAAGTGGCAGGGGGCAGATTGGCTCTGTGCCTGCCTCTTACTGTACCCAGAATACAAACAAGCCTTTCACAGAAACTGTAAAATGCTGTATATGGGTGTTTTTAGTGCCGGTTTTCAAGGTTGAAATGCTCTTGATGACCATTTCTTAGCAATGTAGTGTGTTGTACCAGTTTATCATCACACTGGCAAACCGTTCATTCATTGGAACCAATTTGCTAGAGTGCATTAAGACAGGGATTAACTGTTGAGAAATGGGAAAAGGCATCACCAGGCATCGTGAAGTGGAGCAATCAAACTTCCATTTCGCTGTAAAGTAGTGACAATTCCACCAGCCCTCTGCTCCGTCTGTCTTACATCAAACAGCTCGTTCTCTGTACAGTAGGCATTTACAAAGAGAGACTAGAATTTCAGATGCAAAACTCTTTTGTGAAGTTGTCAGATCTTCCCGTGTGATGCAGTTTGACCCCTTGGTGTCAAAGGTTGCCACTCCTTCTGCTTATGGATGGAGGCGCTCAGACGTGTGCTTGTGCATGTGTGAGCCTGTGTGTATAGACATGCTGATCCGTTCATCCTGGATCACCTTGAGGACAGTAGCTCAGGCAGTGCCATGTGGAGACAAAATGGATGTGTACTCATCCCTGCAATGTCTGCACAAGGTCAAAGTCGAGGGAGCAGGGGGACAGAGGAGAACATGTGGACGAGAGGTTTTGTTGTGTGCCTGTGCTTGTATCTTTGTGCACCTTTGATTGTGGGATTTTAGGACACAGTCAAAGGAACATTTTGAAATTATTGGGAAATGCACATATTTACCTTCATTTCAAGACTCTGATCAGAAGACCTTTGCCACTCTCTTATATGTCTGTTCAATATGAAGTTACAGCAAGCAGCCAGTTAGCTTATCTTAGCTTAGCATAAAGACTGGAAACGGAGGGGGAAAGCTAGCCTGGTTCTATACGTAGATTTTTGTACAGATTAGACAGATGAGATATGTATCAATTAGTGAGATAGTTCCCCCTAGTTTCCATTATTATGTGTTTGACATCAGTCAAGCTAGCAGGCAGACCTTCTGAGTTGAAATCCCAACTCCAGTTGGAACCTCCTACTAGGAGGTCGGAAATTCCAAATCCGAGGTATAATAGAACAACAACCCTGACTACCGAGTTCTGAGGTATAATGGAATGCAGCATAAGCTGTGTTGGACTTCAGAGTGTGTTCAGTATGTATGGCTTTTTCCTAGAGAGGCAGTACCTACCAGAATAAAGTCGATTTGTATTCAACAATCAAAAATACCAGTACCAATATTTGGTCATTTGGCCACGAGAGTGGTATTGAACTTCTCATCTAACTCGCAGCCATAGATTGAATAAGTGTGCTCTCAGAATGTCGAACTAAGATGAGCCTTCATCGATTATCAGAGGGGAATTTCATATGTCACAGCAGTACAACGGTGTGAGGAGATAGGAATAAGATAACGAGCTAGTATCCAGACCCCTCTCTGTTCCCTAAAACGACAAAGCCAAAACATAAAAACGTGAAACGTCACTCGCACATAAGCATTCGGACCCTTTACTCAGTACTTAGTTGAAGCACCTTTTGGCAGCGATCGCAGCCTTGAGTCTTTTCGGTTGTGACGCGACAAGCTTTGCACTCTTGGATTCAGGGATTTTCTGCCATCCTTCTCCGCAGATCCTCTCAAGCTCTGTCAGGTGGCTTGGGGACCGTTGGTGGACAGCCATTTTCATCCTGAGATCTCTGTTTGCTGGTAAAATAAACACTGAGCCAGCAGCGTATTCATAGGTTTTATTTTTGTCGCAAAGAGTTGGCCCGCTTTAAACCTTGTACATGATTTTTTTTTTTTTTTATTGCAGTAAGAGAAATAGAGAAAGGCAACAGAATCCTTGATCAGATATTGTACTGTAGCTATGACTGAGCCAAATTTAGGCCTATAGACATGGCCTTTTGCTGATCTTGCCTCCATGTCCAATGGAAAGTTAGGACCAAGAACAAGCCATTATGAAAGCTAATGTCATAGGACAGATTGTTTGTGTGAGCTGTAACTTCACTGGTCCCTGTAGTAGAATTTTCTTTTCCCTTTCTCCCATCCAGTGAGCAAAGCTTTCCCAGAGCTGGTATAGATTCACGGTCTTAATTACTCAGGGACACTTGAGCGGTGATAGTGCTTGCCAACGCAGGTTGAATCCAGGTTATCCAGTTGAATGATCTCTCTAACTGCCAGCCAGACATATTTTCTTAATAATTCTCCTTTGGCTTGTGTTCTGCCTCTCATACAGCAGGTTGTTAGAAGAATAGCTCTAATTAAGTCATATACTTTAACATTAGATGGATCGGATTTACACAGATTTCTGCTATAAGCCTGGAATCAGGCTCTGTTATACAATCGCATAACTGCTTTTTGTCTCTGGTTTGAGACGCCACCCACCCCAGGCACCATTTATTTTGGTTAGTGTTTTATCATTGCTTTAATTTATCTTTCAAGACCACAGGTGGCACATAAACTATGTGAATCTCCTCTCTAAAAATGTAGGCTGTAACTTAAATATCTAATGAACATCCCCGCGTAGAGCTCATTTGCAATAAAAGTCTAATCCCTTACACAGATCTTTATTTGTGACAAATAAAAGGTGAGACAGAAATCTCTATGTACAGAATAATTGGCTGTTCTGTAGAAACTAGGTCTTCTGGGATTGTATTGTTCCCTGTCCCGCACCCGAGGGAACTTGCCGTGATGTGGATCTTATCTTGATTCGTATTTCATATATGAAAACAAAAATACGTCATTGCAGTTAATTACTTTAGTTGACGATTTGATCTGTCAATCTCCAGTATGAATGTCTCAGTCAAGTACGTCTCATTGTGTGTAATTCTTCTGCAGAACTCTCTGCTGGCATTTGTATTTGTTGGCACGGTTTGTCTCACGTCAGTTGAGCTCAGAGTTGTTGTCCTGCGATTGAGGTTTCAGTCTTCATTCATAAGTTATAGAGGTGATGTTGCATTTTTAATCTTTTAAACAAACGGCCATGTTTCGATTGCCTCTTGTCAGTTTTGATTTTATGATTCATTCATTATTAAGTGTGTTAGCCTGCAGTGCAGAGCAACGGACGGATTACTGCACTTTAGCCAGGGGCGGGGTATGAATCTACTGTGTGTGTGTGTGTGTGTGTGTGTGTGTGTGTGTGTGTGTGTGTGTGTGTGTGTGTGTGTGTGTGTGTGTGTGTGTGTGTGTGTGTGTGTGTGTGTGTGTGTGTGTGTGTGTGTGTGTGTGTGTGTGTGTGTGTGTGTGTGTGTGTGTGTGTGTGTGTGTGCGTGTGTGCGCGTGTGTGCGTGCGCGTCAGCATGTCTTAGTCATGCCAGAGCACATGAGAGTTGAGCAAAAACATACTGTAGACTTTGACTGTTGGTTTTTGAGTGTTTCTTTTTTAAATTAGTTTACACCTCTCTATACGGCACTAAACCATCTGAAATGCCCAAACCATTTAGTGATTATATTTGCCAAACAACCACAAGGCTCTGATTCCATTGTTGCTGAAAACGGATGTCAAAAAACGTCGCTATTAGAGCAGTGATGCCAAACCAAAACAATGAAGTTGTTATTTTAAAAATATCAATCAGTGCCACCAAACTTTGAGGGGATACTAATGACCCTATAGTCTGTTCCAGAATTTGGTTGTGTCAGGCATAGTGTTGGGAAATAAAGGTTTGATGCCTGTGTTGGAAATGAAGCAGCTCAATGTCTCTGACTTGAAGGAAGAAAAGATTAACAGCAGCGGGCGCATGTGAACTGCTGAGTAGCAGATAAAACAGCAGCTCTCCAAATTCACCAACACACACGCAAGCACACAAACACCCGGTTTTGGTGAGGAGAAGCGAAGCTGACTTAAAAGACGGCTTCAAACGCTGTTTACTGTATTGCTCCTGTGCCGGGCTGTGATGCTCCAAATACCCAGCGACGCTCTTTGTCCTCTGCCAATCCTCCTTTAAAGCTAGTCACTTCAAACAGGCACAAGTTTGGAGCTGCCTGCATGTGCATGCTGAAGCGTCACACTCTACAATTAAAAGAGGGAAGTGGAAGAACAAACCTAGAGAACATTGAATTAACCTTGGAATTAGCCCAATGGATATGCCTTCTTCTTAACAATGATTCAGGTACCACAACAAGCAAAAGAAAACCCAAACAAACGTGTTGTCATTCTAAAACGATTTTAGCTTTTGTAAAAAAAACAGGCTGATTAATCAAATTGTCAGTCTACAGAAAATCTTCAGAAATGTAATACTTACTCTGTATTATTATTATTGCTGGGCTGTTGGGCAGCCAGACTGAAAATGCTCTTTGAACACAACACCGTGAGCTCTGGGTAATTGACATTCTTTTACTATTTTCTAATTTTATGATGATTGAATGAAGTAATTCATTATGAAAACAATTCATTCATTCAGCGATTGGGGCGGTGATAATTGTGTCGGTTTAGGTTTCCGTATGAATGTACTGCCTTGACCTGATACATTTTAGTTATGAATGAGCAGTTGAGGTTAATGGAGTTGAGAGATTTCCATCCTCCTTTCCTCTGCACCCCCCCCCCCCTCTCCTCTGACATTAAGATGTTTTGCGCTCCATTTGCCTCTGTGTAGGGCAGGCAGAACAGACTTCATCTGTCACAGGGAGACACCACGGAGAAATCAGATTGTAAAACTCTAATTAGCTCTGATCCTGACGAGAGTTCATTACCGAGTCAGCATGAGACTCCGCGCTCCCGAGGTTCTTATTGGTTGAGCAGTTTGGAGCAGAAGACACAGCATTTTTAAACTCTGGCGTCGGGCGAGGCTCGGCAACAGCTACCGGGTTGCGCAGTGGCTTCCGTGTGCATGTGTGTACTTACAGGATTGTTTGCTTATGCGTGAGTGTATTTATGCAAATGCCGGAGCCCAGTCACTGAGCGGCTGTTGTGGCCGGCACGCAGAGAAGCGAGAGCCTTACGTTTGCAGCACGAAAGTGCCCGATATTCCCCCCGCTTAAAGGCTGGGCACCCCGATGGCTCGTTTGAACAAGATTGCGGATCAAACTGCTCACTCTCTTGTGCTGCGCTATAAAGAGAATAACCACTGTCTGGATTGCCCACTCTGGCTGCAGGGCAGAGTGGGCAATGACCGCGGTGACTTATCACTTTCTTTTTGTCTATACACCAACACTACACACGTCCCTTTAAAGTGTTGTAAGAAAATATGAAGGTAAATCAGTCCACGGCCAGGTGCAATCCTTTTTTTGTGGTCATTTTCCATTTTTTTTTGACCCTCTATACTCAGTTGGCCGTTTTCTGCTTAGAGTTGACCATCATCTGCACCGAAGAGAAAAAAGCAGAAATGTGATTCTCTGAAACATAAGTAGTGCAGCTTGTTACCCAGCATGAAGCCTTGAGGGTGTTTCTGAGTGTTCTGAATGTACTGTGCAAAGACAAAAGGCATTTAGAAGATAACTCACGTCGTGACATTATTTGAGATGGAGTGTGCCGGATCAAGTTGCAGTTAAACTCATCATACTTTTATTGGTACCAAACCAAGTAGTTTATTTTCTGTCATTATGTAAATTACAACGGCTGCTTCATTAGAGAAGCAAGTCATTTGTAGGTATGATGCCCGTGCTCTTAAATTGACAAGGTCTGAGCTTGTCATTTAGGGTGTAAGAAACAATTCATGAAGATATGAAAAATTTAAAGAATTCCAACATTAAAAGATGAAGAAACTTTCACATCTTTGGTCACACGTATAAAAAAAGATTGACACGAATGGGTGATTTGGATGAAATTTTCAGAGATGACATATTTCTTTGTTGGCTCGTCAGCTTCTGTAATGCTTTCTTCATAGGGGAGATCAGACTCTCAGCATGAGAGTGACAGTCGGCCTACCCTGAGAGCAGACATGCAAACAGAGCCGCAGCAGTGTGTTCGCTCAAGCAGCATCTTCAGAGGAAAAATAAAAGAATCTGCTCACCAAAAAGTAGCAAGATGATGAATCTCAGTAAAATTGCATGCAAATTCAGTTTTTTCATTGTCATGATATATTTAGCTCAGGCAGCACTCTCGTGGTGATATACAGTATTTAACAAAGACTGTGGTCTGTTGGGTCTGAAACACGAGGTCACATCTTTGGTAGAAATTCCTAACAAGTCACCAATTACCACAAATGGAAAAGTACAGCGAAGCCAAGCTCGGGAAAATAATGTAGCTTTGATAACTAAAGATGCTATGAAAAAAAAGGAAATTCTGCCAAAGTTAGAACGTGTTTGGTTGTTTGACATGAGATATTGTTCTGTATTTTTTTGGTTTTCCTCTGAGCTCCGCTAAAGTCCTTGTAGGAAAGTCTCGCCTCTTGGCAGCCATCTTGGCCCCGGGCAGATAATTTGAGCTAACAAGATCAAGCTCCTATCTGAATGAATGTGGAGAGAGAGCCATAACAGCCAAAAGAAATTATACATTTTTTGATCCCCCAAAGTTCAAAATGCTTCATCTGTGTAGGTTATACTTCTACTACGCATGCACATGTTTCCGATTGGTTTGAAATGTTTTACATTCAACTGTTATAAAGAGGATGATTGGTTTATTGGGGGGGAGGGGCATGCCTTATGTAAACACCATATTTGGCATTTCAGACTTTTTTATTCAGGATTCTTCAAGTAGTTTGTCTTTCACTGGTCGGTTCTCGCTGGATGTCACATGCTTCCAAGCACCGGTGCGGACTGAGCAACTTTTCAATCAAAATCTGCTGACAGTCGGCAGCTCAGTCAATCGGTCTTATCTGATCGAACTTCACCCACAGTAACTAAAGCTGTTTTGTCACAGTTTTGATGTTTAACGTCATAATTATACATGTTTTAGAGAAATACTTTTCAATAGCACCGATATAAACTCTATATAACTAATCCTCTGTAACAGTATAACTTGCACCTACACAAATACACACATCAGTATCTTTTTTTAAAGATATTTTGGGGGCAATTTCAGCCTTTATAAACAGGACAGCTGTTAAGTGTGAAAGTGGGAGAGGGTGGGGAGGACACGCAGCAAAGGGCCAGGGATAGAACCGAACCGGACCTGGTGAGTCAACCCATCTCCCAAATCAAAAATAAAATATATACCGTCTCTACCTCCTGAGCCAACCCTAAGTTGCCTCTGATGGCTGTGCTGAGTGTATGAATGCGACAGAAAAAGCGCTGTAAATAGCAGCGCTGTATGAATGTGTGTGTGAATGGATGAATGTGACTTGTACTGTAAAGTGCTTTGAGTGGACAATGAAACTAGAAAAGCTGCTATATGAATACAATCCATTTACTTTCTTCATGTGGGAGCTAGAAGTAAGAGTAGTTTCTACTGTAGATACTAGAATTACTTAAATTAAACATATTTTACTCACTACTTGTACCACTACTCATAAATACACAAATGTGCAATTTTTGTACTCACATATTTGCACCACGTTCCTTTGCAAATGGCAAATATATTTGTTCTGTGAATATACTCTGATCCCAACTGCTGCCTCCCTTTTTACACGGATCAATGGATGTCAGAATGTCCCCTCTCCTCCGTCGTTCATTTGCCCATTAAACATTATTTCTGTGTTCTGTGCTCACAACAAGCAGAGAAATAATTGCGCCGCTGGGTGTCTTCAGATAAAGACTCCTCCTAAAGGGGGGGAAAAATGAAAAATGTGTACAAATATATATCAATGGATGTCTTGGCAAATGCAAAGAAGCCGAGTGAAGCTGAGGCGGTGAAGGGGCTGTGCACAGCGCCTCCTCAAAGCTAACAATGAGTCATAGATTTTGAAAGTTTGCAACACATCAGCGGAGTAGCCACCGCTCGATGTACATGCTCTCCTCTTGTCATCTTGAAGTATCTCGGTGTAATTCAGAAGGTCAGCGGCAAAATACTGAACGCTTGTGTCAAAACAAATTATATTTTGAAATGCAACACGATTAAACTGCACTTGGACTTTGTAGTTGTTATCTCTCCCGGCGCCTGGAGACATTCAAACCCCCCCCCCCACAGAAAACTCAAAGATTGACAGAACAGGGACTTTGGTACTGTCAGTTCTGTTTGAATGTGTTGACGCCTCTTTTGAAATTCACTAAATCTGTTACCATGTGCATAATTCATGGGTCTCTTCTTTTTGTTAGTTCAGTGGCTTGGCTCCAATAGGCTTTCAGAACATTCAAAACCTAGAGGGAGAGGAGGTCACTTGCTGTCGCAGGGAAAGTGACACCACGTTACCCGGGGGTGGGTCCGAAAATGGGATACCAGAAATACCAGGCACGCTGGCAGCAGTACTATTAGACATCCCTTTCGATTTTTCCCTCACTCTCTCATGTTTTCTCTCCCGTACTCCTCCTCTGCTGTTCATTCCCCTTACTCTCTCCTCTCCTCCCTCCCTCACATCTCTTCTCCCTGTGACTAAAGGCAGCCCACTCCTCTGCAGTGGCTGCCTGCCTCCCTGATTTGCCCGCTGCTCAGGGAGGATTTGCATAGGCTGGCCCACTTGCTGCTTTCTCCCCTCCCCTCTTCTCCCTCCCTGCCTCTGCCCCATCATCTTCACTTAGTTTCACCTGAGCCCTCATCCTCTCTTCCCAACTCTCCCTCTCCTCCATTCTCTCTTACTCCCACCCTCCCCTCCTCGCTTGCTCGCTCGCTCAACCCCACCTCTCCATCGCGATCCCTCCCAGCAGTTTCTCATTTTCTCATCTGATTCTTTCTCCCTGGCTTTTCTCTTTCTTTATCCGTCGGCAAATCTGTCTCTCTCTGCTGTGGAGTAATACAAAGAGCTATCAGTCTGGGTCTCCCTGGGTTAACAAGCCAGACCACTTCACTTCTCTAGGGAAACAAAGAAAAAAAGGAGAGAAGAAAGAGCTGAAGAAAGCGGGGGGGAAAAGTCAGAGAAAAAATTGGATCCATACTTAAAGACGGAGATTAAAGCGCGAGTGGGGATGTTCACCTTGCGTTGATATTCTGCGGCCGAACGGCGAGGGAGCAGGGAGTGTGTTACTGCCGAGACGATACAGAGACCCAGAGCTGACAGTTTGTCCGTGCCGGAGTGTGTGGAGCTCCTCGTCTCTCTTGCTCCCTCCCTCCGTCTCTCCCTCCTCCTCGGTCTCATTGCCGAGGCTGTGCATTATCTGTGGTTTCGACAGAGCGGAGCTGTGCAGAACGAAGCGGAGCGAGCGGACAGAAGGCTGCAGCGCAGGTTGTTCTCTCGCCTGTCACTCACTCTGCGCCTGCAGGTGAAGACGGGCGCACTGGGACACAGGTGTCGCCCGCAAAAGCGTGCACGTGCACAGTCTCGCTACAGACACACACTGAAGCAGGCTACATGGTCATCAAAGGAAATGCCACAGGGTGATCCTGCCAAGAACAGAAAGTAAAGACATATTGGATTCTAGGTTCAAAGAACTAGCGAGCAAACGAAGAACAGCGGGAGATCTGCAGCCTTTCAACGCGTTGAGTCCAAGAGACAAGCCTGGGCTGCATTTTTTGTTTGGAGGGAACTGCTGGATGTTACATTGACAAGGAGCTTGTGTCGAATTCTCTCTGGTATGGAGTTTCCCGCTGCATCCTGGCTACGGGAGGGTCACTTTTTCTGAGATCCGTGCACGTCCACTGTACTTAATTTCAAATATCCAGTAGGAGGGAGGGGGGTGTGAACCATGCTCCCCAAAGGAAAGCCCCAAGAGGGCCAGCTGTTCTGGATGTTGCCTTTGGCAGTGGGATGGATGGTGCTAGGCTGTGCCTGGGGCTCCTCCTCCTCCTCTTCGTCTTCAGACCTCCATCTCCTGTCCCCTACCTCTGGAGCCCCCCTGCCCCCTGCCCTGCCCCGGCCTGATCACCTACAGGGCCCCCAGGGGCCCAGGCACCACCAGCCACCAGTGTCCATATACCGCTCCCCGGCCTCACTACGAGCCGGCCATGGTGAGTCCTGTCACCACCTCCCGCCTCCTACTTCTTTCCCTCCCTCTGTCCATTCATCATCATGACCGGTCAGAGTCAAATTGATAATTCTCTCTATCATTCTCTTCTCTCTTTAACTGACTCCCTCACGTCCTCCCTCCCACTGTCGCTCTGTCTTTGTCTTTCCTTCTCGCTGACCCTCTCACTCTTTCCTCCACCACAGCGTGACACGCTAATGATAGTTGACAGCAGCCCTGCATCACGGATCCGTATCTCGTTTATGAGATTATAGGTTTAATTGTCAGTGAGGGCACTGACAAGCAAAACACCCACAGTGACTCAATCAAATGAGGAGCAGGCGGCCCCTCAGAACGACCACGATCCAACCTTGTAACTGATGATTGATAGAGCGAAGAGCCGGACGATGGTTTTCCTGATCTTTAGTAAGAGGGCTGTTATCCCCGCGCTTCTGTCAACGGGTTTGTCCTCCCACGTGTTAGGTCTCTGTTTAACAAAATGCACCATGACTTCTGGCTTTTTGAAGTTGACTTGAGATTGAACAACCCCATTTAAAAAAATGTCCATGTAGGATTCCATGCGTCTGTTATCTATGCTAGCAGCAGCACAAGCTTTTCTTCTCTGCAACTGAATGTGCTCACCCAGGAGGGGGAATTAGCACTGGTGGTCAAAAGCCTTTTTTCAATACTGACTTTTGTTTTCATGGGCACTTAATGTGATCTATTTGCAGCATTAGCTGCTACACAGACATCAAATGAAGGATCCTTAGTTTATCTAACTTAGCAAAGCACAAGCTTTTACAGCTTCACTGTATCACCGTGACATCATTAGGAGGCTGTTATTTGACTTATGTTTTATTTTAATTATTTGACTCTTGGTCTGTAGTTACCTGCCCATCACTGAATAGCTATTTTGTTAATACAGAGTAGGTGGTTGCTACGTGCTGACACATAATAAATGATGTGTTGAATGAGTGGAACTCTATTATACATGTCAATATATATATATATTTTAATTTTGAGTAAATGACCCTCATTAACTCAGGTGACATGGTGTCTCCCACTTAAAGGTGCTTTAGCATTTGAAACACATTTATTGTTCTTTCTTTTTTTTTATTAATAGGTTATCATAACGATAAGTGACAGCCAAATCAATTATCAATAGAGTAACCAGTATAAACTAAGGGTAACCGTAGTCCTTTTTCAAGAAGCTGGCTTATTGTTCTGTTGCAATACTGCTGTATTTTGATGTTTAAAAAAATACCACTAAGGAATTTATTTTGAAAATATAAAAAAAAAAATGCAAAAAAAAAATATAACTGGCCAGATTCAAGGGGCCTTTGCTAAATTCTGCATGCGTTGCATTTGGGATGGTCCAGTCCGTGCCAGTGTGTGTCTTTCCCTGCGAGGGGATCAAATCTACTTAAAAAAAAAAAATTCCAGCCAGGTCTATGCTTGACTCCGTTTAACACATCGAGGGCTCATTTTTAGCATGTTGAGGGCTATTGGAGCAGATGAGCCTGACAGGCAGAGCAGGAGGGAGAGAGAGAGGATCTGTATTACTAATGTGGAATGTGCAAACCATACAAAGAACGAGAGTCCGGGCAGGGACTGGGTGGCAGCCATTTAAAAAAAACTATAGGTAGGATGCTCGTTGCTGGGGACCAAACAGCAGAACACTGATTGATTTATTCTGTTCTCCATTTTCGTTATTTTATCATTCTAATTGGCCACAAATGCACTGTTTCAGGCCTATTCTCATTCCATGTGCTTATGGTTGAGCGTGCAACAGAAGTTATTATAGATTAGGTCTGTTTGCCACACAAATAACATTATTCATATCTGTCTGATTCATTCATCATTTGCCTATTTGATCAATGTTCATGTACTCTCTTGATTCGTGCACTTTTGGGTAATATTGCACTAATTGTAAGTCACTGTATATATCAGTTTTTTTTATAAATATCTGTTTCCATGTATGGAATCTGGTTTGTGGATAAAATGGCTCCTTGCCCAGTCTCTATTTTATCCACATGTTCTAAGCACTAGAAGCTCTTATTATCAGCCACATTACTGTTTGCATCAAGAGTCACAGAGTTTTATAGCTGTATTGGTTCCGGTTGACTCCTGTGTAAATTTGCATGCAGAATGTGGTGACTCAGTGCAGAGTGAGATAAGAGAGAGGGGGGGAATCAGGAGATTAGGAAGCTTGTTCCTGTGCCCAATAACAATTCAGCAGCGACAGACTGACCCGGCTTTTGGGGCTATTGTAATCACAGATTCAGAGAAGACCTTGAAAGAAAAAACATACAGACACAAAAGATAAGTGCTGGTGGTCACTTCTGTACATACAGGTACAAGTGCCAGAGGCGAGGGGCCCGGGTCACATGACTCGAGTCACGAATATGAAGGCTTCAGACTTGCGTGACTGAACTTGACGACTGGACTTGATCTTGACTTGGTATTCACATGTCAAGGACTTTACTCTATCAAATATTTGTGTTGCATTAGTCTAGATAATGATATTGACCATTTTGTTATTATAACACGATGTAATGCAATTCATATAAACCAGAACAGATGTTATCTCAGGGCACCTCTATCAGCTACACTTCTCTCTGCTGCTGTTGGCTAGTGGCTAATTTCAGCAGATAAAGATTGGGTTGCCATGTTCCAATCCACTGAGCTCACCTCCATCACGGCAAATATACCGCAATCCTATCATCATCATTAATTATTATCATTATTACCGTTAAAAGAGGCAGAGGAGTAGTTGAACGTAAGGCATAAGAGCAGAACAGTGAGAAGCCATCGCTTTAGCAGACCTGAACGAGAACCAGTTGCTCCACATGCTTCCCTCTGCTATTGCACATTAATACATTGGCTTGTCATTGATTGTCACAAAATGTCAAATATCTATAAAGATAAACAAGGTATAAAGCAGGCTCAATTTTTTCTTAACCACTGTCCTTAAGATAATTCAAAATGTGGAGACTACGATTGATCATATGTATTCGGTATGACTTGAATTATTGCAGGAACTTGACTTGATTCTCATGGGACTGGCTTTGGACTTGAAGGTTGAGGCTCATGACTTTCTTATGACTTGCAAATGTGTGACTTAGGCACATGCACACACACAAAGACCTCAACACAAATTTGTCTGATACATATTTTATGTATACATTCACACACCTTAACAAACACACACACAAACACAACACACCCCGGGGACTTGCGCCCTCTTCGTATGTAAACACTTAATTAGACCCAGTGACTTGGAGTGATCCTCTCCGTAAGAGCAAAGCGGAGTGGAGGTATGTATAAATAAGGGAATTTGTTCGGGTGCCATCGGCATGAATATCCAATAACAAATTATTTTTGCTGTTTTTTTATTCATGTATCACCACACTGTGAAAAAATACCCATGTTCTTTACGGGCTGTATTTCATTAAGAAGATACAGGAACAGTCATGAGTTACTGAAATGATACTAGACACTATTTCCATAATTTCCTAGATTTTGGAAAGAAGTTGTTTTGTTTTGTTTTTGACACACTGCACTCCAAAATGATTCTCACTACCAGTGTAAATGCTTAGGGATGTGTATTTTTGGTAAAGGAACTAAACTGACAAACACTTCTCAGTATGGTGTCTGTTCCCACTAGCAGCTTGAAGAGAATGTTGAAGATGCCAATAACTGACCTAAGACTACAATTATTTGATTAGGCAAATATATGGCTGCTGCATTGTGTACACTGCGTACTAATTCGGCACACAGCGTAGCATTTCACTTAATCTCTTTGCAGTCAAATGCAGATCATGTGTGTTCCGCTTCCAGTGATCCTGTGTGTTGAATTTGTGGACAGAGGGAACGCGCTGCAAGTGATAGTAAAAGCATCATTGCTTTGCTATAAATGAAGTGAGTCACAGCGGTGAGGGTGGTTCAGCCTGGTTTGAAGCTTTGCCCTCGGCACTTAAGAAGAATAAAAGAGAGAGGGAGTATTTGTGGTTTTCTTCTCTCTCTCTCTCTCTCTCTCTCTCTCTGTGTGTGTGTGTGTGTGTGTGTGTGTGTGTGTGTGTGTGTGTGTGTGTGTGTGTGTGTGTGTGTGTGTGTGTGTGTGTGTGTGTGTGTGTGTGTGTGTGTGTGTGTGTGTGTGTGTGTGTGTGTGTGTGTGTGTGTGTGTGTGTGTGTGTGTGTGTGTGTGTGTGTGTGTGTGTGTGTGTGTGTGTGTGCGTGCGTGCGTGCGTGCGTGCGTGCGTGCGTGCGTGCGTGCGTGCGTGCGTGCGTGCGTGCGTGAGATGCGGGATCACCTTGCAGAGAGTGGTTCTAGAAACATCATCTTCCACACGGATTGACCTGTGCTGTATACTGTAAGTCTCCAGAAGGTTGTAATGGAGGGAGGCTGAGTTCCTCATTCCTCTATCTGAGCTCAGCTTCGGCTCTGCGATTTGAAGACGGGCTGCATGAACTTCATCTTCTCTTCCACAAATTATTGAAGGATTGACATTTTTAGTTTGAGTCTGCTGTTTTGCTTCCTCGGGTCCCTGTCACAGGAAAGGAAAGGAGCAGCACCATGACTTGTGAACAATGACGCAAATTATTCACACAAGTGTTACATACAAAGTGGCACGAGTGCGGAGACACGAAATTCGCTCCAGTTGAGTGTTCAGAGGAGAAATTTTGCATCACGTTCTGTGTGGATTTATTGTAATAATGTTGGTGAGCCATGATGTTTAGCTTTCATGGTCATCATGTCAAATATGATACCCCCTAAAAACGCATACATTAGCATTGCCGTTGTGAACATATATCATTTTTAATTTTAGCATCTATCTCAAACCCCCAAGTGTCTAAATCCAGTTCTCATTAAGTCGCCAGCATGGCTTTAGGCCCCTACTCTTGTTATGACTGCTGGGTGGGGACAACTGTCATTCAATTTATGTATTTATGATTAATTTCTTTTCAGTGTATTTTTCTACCAAATTGACCCGTGTGGAAGGATTGTCACTGAAACCAAAGGGGAAACATTTAAACCACAAGTGACTGCACTACACCTCCCTAGCTACCTGTATGACATATATCCGGTGAAACATGATAACTGTGACACTGTTATTACCCCGGAGGATGAAAAGGGCAATAGTTGAAAATTGTATTACATACTGTGGCAAGGGCACAGAAATTCCAAATGGAAAAGTATTAGTTTTCCTTCTCAGTAGCTCGTGGAGATAGCAACATACTGGAGCGCCTTGTGTTGTCACAGCCGAGGTTATGAAAAATGTATTTGACCCCTCAGTAAAGTCTCCTGTAAAATGTACCGGCCCAGGTGCAGTAGCTGCATAATAATCCACATGCAGCACGAATATTAATTATTACGCTGAAATGGGAGCATTGTACGCCGCTGTGCTGCTGTCTACCTGCGTGTATGTGTTTGCAGGCGTAATACAGCACATGGATAGACATGACTGATGTTGCCCTCTGGCTATTCATGATGGGTGCAGAATTAGATGGGAAAAATAGTGGAGAACAAGGGAGTATAGATTGTTGCTGGTTAGAGAAGAAGAGGCAGAGACACGTGTGGACGTGGTGTGTTTCACCGTGTCTACAAGACGCAGCTGGAATTTCTCAGCTCGCCTTTCTTTCCCTTTCATCCTGCTCCACTCAATGTCATTACCTCTTTTTTATTCTACTCTTCTTTCTGCTTCCTGTTTATGCTCAGAACAACCAATCAATGAGAAAAGCTTGTTCCAGTCGCTTCATTATGGGGCTATTTCAGTTTTTCTCCCCCCTCAATCTGTGTCACACACTTTTGCCTACCCACGCTCGGGCATTTTATCTTGGTGCAGACAGAGCCTGTTTTTCAGGAGGAGAGGACGGAAAGAAGGTGAGGGAGGAGGATGAAAGAACGGAAAGCAGAAGAGAGAGTGGAGTAAAACAAACGTGGAGAAACAACGTTGAAGACATTAATGAGGCGACGGTGACATTGCGATGGCTCCTCCCGCATTTCCCTCTCATCCTGACCTTTTTCTCACTTTTGTGCCGGCTCAGCTCACAATGTCCCATTTTACCCTCCTCTCCTTTCTTTCACTCTCTGTGCTCATAGTTCTTCTCTTTCACAACATAGAGATACACATCTTTTCTTTTATGTATTTATCCAAAACTCTTTGCATCCCTATATTTTTGTCCCCCCTCATTCTGCTTGCTCTGCAAATTAGCCAGGAGAATCTGCCCTTACAGAACTCATCCTCCAGAAATCCGCTCGGTCATTCCAGCCTTGGATTATTCATTATATCTATGCTCTCTAGCTCTTTAATTAGGAATAAGGCTCTAACAGGAAGTAGTTCAACACATTTCATAATTATCCATCAAACGATTATTCATTTGAACAAACCCCTACTGATTGTAGCTCCATTCTTGATGCAAATTAATAATCGGATAAGTACAAATTGAACCAAGCCTTTAGACATTTAATAGTTAATTCCTTTTTATAATTCTCAATATTCAGCCATTTTTGAATTAACCTCACGTCTCTTCTGCACAGATTTTCGCTATTCACACAGGGGTGTAGTGGAATAGTTACTCTTTCTCGTGTCGATCCCGCAGCCAGTTCATTTAAACGGCTGTGCCCCTTGCGACACGTCTGTCTCCATGGAGACAGTGACAGAATCCTCCGGAGATTAGACAGACCGATCTGCAGATTTCCCGCAGAGGTCATGAAACATGTTGGATGTAATCTACATTGACATCATATGGTTCACTAATAGGTTGCTCACCGGTCAACGCAGCCGTCAGTGGCTTCACTCGGAGCTCATTATGATCTCCATCAAAAAAACAGGCGGCGGAGACACCTGTTTTTTTCAAATGCTCAATTTTCTCCATTGGATCCAGAGGCTCATCACGTGACGCCGCATGATTGCCAGTCTTGGGGGACTGACTCGCATCAAGGAAGTGCCCAGGATATTATTGGGTACAGTGGCGTCCAAGCATTGAGGGCCACTTCCTCATTAAAGTGGTCCATGACCTTTGGACCCTGCACTGGATTCGCACTAAAGATTGTGACCTTGAGGGGGTCGCAGAGAGGGTATTAATGATTTATGTAGAGTATAGACAGGACCCCTCTCCCTCACACTCGCACCTCTCTCCCGGATGTGTCTCTTGCAGTAATTAGCACCTTGGTGATTGATTTTTTGATTCTCTGAAAAAGGAAGAAATAATTAAATTGCAGCGGGAGAACGAATCAGAGCGACATGAAGAGTGAATAAGCAACAGAGCGATGGCGAACTGTTTGGAAAGAACGAGAGAGGTGGCGGATAAATTTAGAGGAAGATGGAGAGAGTGTACATGTGAAAGAGAAAGAGGTGCAGCAGAGAGGCAGACAGAGAAGGAGCGATTGGGGTAGCCTCTCCAGCCGACTCCAGTCCAGGTTAAAGTAGCTAATGGGCTTGCCCAGACGCACTGAGTGGATATTGCATTGGGACTTCCTGAAGTCCCTCAGCAAACAGACAGTCGTGGTTGGCTAAGAGGCTCGCCGGCCACCCGGAAACATGATATCACCTTACTAGCACCGCTAATATGGACACACCGCCTGCCAGAATGAGAGACGAGCAGGCAGGGCCGGCATGAACCCAATTTTCACAGAGCGCATATGAAGGAACACCTGTGGGGAGAATTGATTGGGCCAACTGACGGGTCAGGTGTTCCAACATCCGACATGCACAGCCTACGCATGGTAGCTTGTAGTTCACGGATGGGCATAGTGTCTAAGGAACGACGCGGGGAAACGTACAAAATTTGAGCAATATGCTTGAGAATGGTTCCCATTCAGACATCTTCCCTCCCTGTTTAACACTGAGTGTAGCTCGTGTTGCCATGGAAGACACTCAGACACAACCTTTAGACACAACCCCCCCACCCCCCCAAACCTTCGAGTCTTGTTTCTTTTCTACTAATTGGCTGTGCAGAATGAGGCATCACTGAAGACCAACATTTTGTTCTATTTAGTTATTTGGACGAACAAATAATTGTAAATTAGTGGGAAATTAGTAGAAAAAAACAAATACTGCCGTCTGTGTGGTCCCAGATGGGGACCCTTGTTGGATGTCGCCCCTCTTTAATCACCATACTGGCTGATTAAAAACACCAGTTACCGATGCTCCGTTAATTATGTAATCTTGTCACATCCTCCCAACTGTTTAATAGACACACGCTGATTTACATTTTGCGCTGCCAAAATTCAAGGAAACTTTCTCTTTGTGTTGAAGTCATTTCTGCGACATGGAGGAGGGCAACGCACATGCAACGACACACGCTGCTGCAAATCTTCGCCACCCAGCTGTGCTTCCTCGGCGCACGGCGCTGCACACATCCCACGCACAGCCCCGGTGTCCCTCGGGGATCATTAGCGCTCTCTGGGGGCAATATTGTGCCGCGGCCGGTGACAAGTTTAAGAGCGGGTCAGAGGGCGCGAGTGTTTTTCTGCACCACTCCTTGACCTCTTGTTTATCACACTGAGAGCTGCCTCTGTGTAGCTGCCTCTCTCCAACTTTGTATAGAAGCTTAGATTAATGAGTAGTGCTTTGTACATCAACAGTGAGCAGGCATGTTTTTATTCTGCAGCAATCCTGAGTGTAAAATAAATGAGTGAAATTAACATTAAGAAAAATTGGAGAGGGTAAGAGAGATGGGAAAAGGGAGGCGGCAGACCTCTTTACTCAAGTCTTACATAACAGGCTGAGGCTTTTGCGAGCCTTAACCTTTGATTCATCCTGTTTTACAGGGCACTTAGTGGATATGGATAATTCATATGGATCCCAAAAGCCCCCCAGGGCACCGTAGATGTAAACAATATATGTCCCATATTTGTCAGAATGAAGACTGCAAGGAGCAATTCAGCCTCGCTCCAAGGATGAAACTGCAACTGCCCCGTCTGAGTAAGATTGATTAGAGGCTCATTACTCCATGCATGCCTGCATCTGTGTGTGTGTGTGTGTGTGTGTGTGTGTGTGTGTGTGTGTGTGTGTGTGTGTGTGTGTGTGTGTGTGTGTGTGTGTGTGTGTGTGTGTGTGTGTGTGTGTGTGTGTGTGTGTGTGTGTGTGTGTGTGTGTGTGTGTGTGTGTGTGTTTCCATGATTTGATTCATCTAGTGCTCAAAAGTAAACCGAAGGATTAATCGCAGCGATGATAGCATTCCAAACTATTATCTACATTGTATTATCTGAAGATGCTGACTCCAGCTTGATACTGACTGTGTGTATGTACAGCATGCGTGTGTGTGTGTGTGAGTGTTTGTGTGACTGTGATTAAGAAGCAGTAAGAGATGAAGAGGAGATTATTGTGGTTCATGTGTCGTGTTTTACTGTTTGTCTCCGTTCTCATGTTTGTAATGTGCTACCACATTCTTAAGAAAAGCAGATTGAATTGGAGACAGAGGACAGTGTTGTTGTTGTTGTTGTTGTTGTTGTTGTTGTTTTTTATGTAGAATATACTTTTGGGCTTGTAATCTTCTAATGGGAAGTGAGTTGCTGTGGGTGCCAGTGTATCTGCATCAGAATATGAGTCACCCTCCTTCCTCCTTTTTCTCTTCTCTTGTCCATCACTTGCATAAAATCACTCTACTCGAATCTCAGCGCCGTGAACCTGATGATACCATTACACACACACTCGCACACACACACGCAAAGAATCCCTTTCTCACTCCCTCTCTCCCTCTAATTGATTTTCTCCTCTCTATGGCTGTCCTCTAGCCACCACATTTGATCCTTATTTCACCCCCACCCCGGCCCGCCCTTATCAGTGCTGACTGTAAACTAAGCTGATTTATCCAACAAAAGGCCTGCCTTTCCATTTTATTTTTTTACGGGGCTGCAAAATCAATCCATTTATCTCTCTCCATCAAGCTATTTTTTCCACCTACCTATCTATCTATCTTGCTGCTGTATTTTATTTTCTCAAATAAAATCTTACGCGTTCAGATAATTCCATGGGTCTGAAATAACAGTTTTATTGAACAAACAATCCATTTAAGTGGTCAACATTTATCTGTCCTCTTATTTTTTTAAGGGGCAAAAGTGTTTCCATTTAAAATTCCATACGCTAATTTGCTGCAATAAGATAGTCATGTTGTTTAACAGAAATACTATCTCCAGATAGTTCAAATGAAAATGCTCGCAGGATATGTGAGGATTATATCCTTAGGACCACTGGAAGCCTTTTATGAAACATATCAGCAGGAAATATAGAGTTTAATTAGCAGTATCTTAACAGCGATGAAAAGAAACAAACATCAAAGTGGAGGTGACCGAGAATCATAAGTGTGTGAAAATGTTATTCTCGTAAACCAAAGACAGTTTGCAGCAGTGTGAATGAGCATGACATGACCGGTCTGTTGTTGTACACATAGTTCTGTGGTAATGCATATTAGAGCAGATTTATACTACAGGTAGTGGAGTTTTTTAGTTTGCAGCAGCATTGAGCAGACATGATAATAATAATAATAATAATAATAATAATAATAATACATTTCATTTATAGAGTATTTTACCATAACATGATAAAATATACGCAAGAGAGCGAGGGGTAAATTTAGAAAATTCCAGCCTGACTCTCATACGAGTGGTGTTTAAATACATAAAGGCCTGGGATTTATGCTAATCCGTTTCCAAATACTCAAAGGTTAAGTGATGATAATACAAAGTGTGATTGAAGATTCACGGTATCTAAGTAGCTATCTATAGCTACCTCTGCAATATGCTCTCCCTGGATGTTTAGATATCTATAGGCAGCGAGTGATAAAGCTGCTCTGCGTTTCTGTATTTGAAGCACTGTTCATGCCAGCTTCTGTTTTGCTCTGTTGTTAGGACCTGTCCTCAGTATCGGCTACATACAGTACAGATTATATGTTTGAATTCAGCAGAGAGAGACAGGCTTATACTGATACAGTGTCACTCTCCCGGATCCATATAGGTGTGCGCATGTGGCCAAGTGTCCCCTGAATGGAATTCAACTCCGAGGCCCACGCACGATTTGTCACCGACGCTAATTCCACAAACCAACATGCCCGAGCTTTTCATTTTCATAAAAAGCGCGTGTTCCATTTTTATCTCCATCCCTTGTCTGTCCGTTGTGTTGTCTTTTCTTCTTTATCTCTTGCTTAATTCTCTTGTTTGATCTCTGCTTTCCTTTCTATCCAGCCCCCCCCCCCCCTCTCTCGTTCTCCCTCTCTCTACTTTTTGCCCTCATGCCAAGTTGCAGGCTCAGGCTACGTTGAGCCGCATTCGTGACAGCGTCTGAGCGAATTAACGCAGTACTGCCACTGTGTGCAGACATCTAGGACACACAGCAGAGAGAAGAAAAAAAGTTTTAAAAAAATAAAAAAACTCAGCCCCCGTTCTGTCTATCTATCTGGCCAAGCTGGAGCAGAGCTTATAAGGCTCTACCAGGAAAGAGAAGCGGATATTCACCCCCACTGTAATGCCATAGTGTACATATCAGCGCCAGTCCAGGCAACATCGTCACAGTTTTCAAATGTCAAACGCGTTTGTGTTTGTGAGTTTAGGGCTCAAATAACTTAAACGGTTAAGTGAATTAATGTCTCCGCTGACCTTAATGTTCCCGATTCAGGAGGCTGCTCTGCTCCACTAACACACTCACTTTCTCGCCTCCAAGCACAATTACTGATTGTGATATATGGTCCTGTGTGATTCTCCCTTTAAAGAGTATTTTTTCTCTGGCGGAATATTTTCACCTTTTTTTTCCACTTGTGCACTTTAACTTACCATCCATTAATATTAGCCCCTCACAACCACAGATTAGGACTTTTCCAATAGTGCACTTTACAAGGACGCCGGCATTATTGGACTGCACGTGGTCCGACCTCATTATCCCTGTCCTTAGGATCCATTTAGTTATTGTTTCTCGTTCTGGTTCAGTGATCCTTGGTGAGGAAAAACTGCGTCTTATCTAACCTTTAGCAGTGGAACTGGGGTAATTGATGAGCGAACAGAGGTGATTATTGAAGCTGGCGTTGACCACAGAATGCAGAGTCGATACCGGAGTGCCGTATTGATCCTTATGGCAGTCGCTGATGAAGTGAAGAGGCTCGTCGGGAGATGAGCGCGGGACGATGATTCAGTGAGCAGATTGGCTTTTATTGAGGTGTTAAGGCTGTTGTCCAGCGGGCTTTGCTAGAGTTGGTTTGGCTTAACGTCGTGACCCAGATCCCCGACTGGAATGACTGTGTTGACCTTTGGGTGAGCATGTGCGTATGTCTTATTTGTAAGGACTTTGTGCTTCATGATTGTTGTTCTTCCAAAACCTGTTTTTATCTCATGACACAGTCAGAGGTGTTTACATGTAGCCGTGTCGCAGCAGCCTCTCACAAATTGAAAGTGCTTGATGTCCTGTGGCACTTTTGCCGCAGATGGTGAAACAAGCCCATAATGTCAGCGCTGATGGCTATAATACTTCAAAAATTTAAAAGGAAGGCGAACCGGTGGAATGGGTGTTTGTGAGCTGAATCTCCAATTCCACGCTTTGTGACCGACAAAACTCGCCGTGTCCGGTTCGGTCTGGTTTCTGGAAGGGCTGTCGACAAGATGGGAGCTGGCAGGTATGGTGCTTTGCAGCCCACTCTCCTGTCTCATGGAATCCTGGCTCTCTTCCGTCTCAAAATGCCTCCAACTGTGTGCGTCCACATCTATACTGCATGTGTGCTCGCCGCGTGTGCATGTTTTCACTGTTCTGCGTAACCTTGGTATCGCTGGGAGCAATTCCCCTGCCATGTGGAAGGCACCCCAGAATGAATCCACTTCAAAGCCTTGACATGAACACAAGACCCACACAGGCTCCGTATGGATTTACCTTCAAATATTGTTATACACACACAGACATGTCTATACACATGCTCCACAACACTTTTAACAGTCACATTCACCCAAACTTTCATACGTTCAGTATACTTTGACAATACACTTACATACATACAAACGTCAGCACCTAAGCAAAGAATAGAACTGTCATTCAATCAACATATATGCTCCTGCAAATGTGTATATATACACGTTATACACTGGATGCATCCTGCACTAATAGAAGCAAGCTTTACTAGTCAGTTAAGAGTCGTTAGTGCCGAGCAGCCTGTGTGTGTGTGGGTGCGTGTGTGTGCGTGCGTGCGTGTGTGTGCGCGTGCGCACTTTTTCCACATAAGCCGAAAGGTCCGTCAAAGCCACACACTTTACCACAGCGTGCCCCTTCGGTTTACAGCTGTTGGCCTTTCAGAGGTGTGCAAATAAAGGGTATAGTTCATGTACAGTGCTCACAGTAAAGATACTCCCGCATCAGTTGTGCCCAGTATCCATTCCCATTAAGAAGTGTCAATACGTGAAATGTCCATACGTGTCACCGCACGCCAGACAATCACCCACTATACCGACTCAAATTCATTCATATTGAATATGATGCAAAGCAAGTGACCATTAAAGTGTCTCCAGTTGTCTAGTCAACGCTCTATGACCAGAAAGTAAAGAGCCTATCTCTTTGCCCTTTTATCTCCCCGAAGCTCTCAAATGGAGTGGAGACATTCAATTTAAAGTCTAAGTTCTGGTAGAAGCCGGTGACTTCCGTTAACGCTGTCCCTGTGAAGTAGTTGAAGAGGTAGAGCATCAAAGAACTTTAATTATCCTGCCCTGCAATGGGGGGAGGGCAGAGTGATAGAACCGAGGCAGAAAAAAGATGTAAGATACAGTAAGAGAGAGAGAGAAAGAAAGGCTCGGACCAAGGGAAGGAAGAGTTGCAAGGTGTATGAATTATCTGCCATAATATTGGCTGATCTGCTTGATTCACTTCCTTTTTTGCTTTTGAAGGACTCTCAAGGATTAAATTGCTTCTGTGCTTCATTATCTGCCACTTGATTGGATTGTGGGTGCCCTGCTGAGGCGCGCCATGAGGAAGTAATGGGCAAACCTAGTTGCAGTATTATTTTATTTTCATTTGGTCTTCACCTTATATAGAAATTTGCCTACAAAAGCGGAATATATTCACGGGCATTAATATCTTTGATCACAGAGTAGACTGTAGCGCGGACAAAGCTTGTGTGAACAGGCGCACGGAGACACAGAAAAATAATTCTGAAACTTGGCAAGTGAGGGACGACTTAGATGGATGGATTGAAAGCTTACACGTGAAATGATGAAAGAAGAAAACACATTATTTTTAGTGGGCCGACGAAGAGTGATAGTGGGACAGACATTCAGCCAAAGTGGTGGAATGGAGGGCGGTCTGGTGGGAGCTGGGGCGGTAAAGGTCAGGGACGGGGAGATGGCTCTAGCACAAAGACATAATTGGCTAGGCAGAGAGCCAGATCCTCGCGCGCGCGCACACACACACACACACACACACACACACACACACACACACACACACACACACACACACACACACACACACACACACACACACACACACACACACACACACACACACACACACACACACACACACACACACACACACACACACACACACACACACACACACAAAGAGAGAGAGGTAGGGGACAGTGGCCTACTGTAGCTACAGGGAGAATTGGAGCCACTGGAGAGAAATGTGTAAAAGTCTTGACAAAGATTGTTTGGCTCTTTATATGTCACCTGTGTTTTTTTTTACTCCTCTGTAAAACCCAGAGATCCCGAAGCCTTTTACTCTTTCGTCACACTCTCTCCCTCTCCTCCTCGCGCTCTCTGTTGCTTTTCATATCCAAAATACATTTTTGAGGTTTTCTATCTAAAGCAATATTTCACTGTCGTCATCGAAACTTTAATGCAGTTGACTCTCTTTCCCCCTTTTTCTCTTTTTTCTTTTGCTCCTCCTCTTCCCTGGATTGGCTGCAGACATCCAGAAAGTAACAGTTCCAACAGAATACCAATGCTGTTCTCAAAATGGTGCAATGACCACCGAACAATCCAAATATGCAGCATACATGCACTTTGAGGTGGAATCAAAAGGTGATCCGAAAAGGATGGTCATTCATCTCTTATGGAGTTATTGTTTTTTCTAACGCACCACAATGGTTTAATCTAGGACTTGCAGGTCCTGCGCGGCTCCCTCGGGGCAGCGCTTTAGCTGTGCTCACTTGCATTGACAATTAGCAGTTATACCAAAGCCAGTGTCTACCACTTTGGACATTTGCATTCCTGTTGCATGTGTGTTGTCAAGTAAGTAAAGTACATTATTTTACCTACAAGCAAAGGCATAGGACTGCTCTCAGAGGAGGACACTCGACTACAGGCCCCCACGCCCAAATTCACAATAACGTCACGCATAATAATGATGGCCTAAGTGCTGCAGCAGAGAGGAAAGGAGGAGGCAGAGAGAGAGATATTAGGGTTAAGGGCACTGTGTTAGATGCCTATCATCAAAGAGAATTAAAATCTTGTAATAGAGGTAAAAAGCACCCTTGGGCTGTAAAGAGTAGAAGTGGTCTGGTTGGAAGGCAATGCAAAGGAGTAAGTGTGCTCTGGATATATAGTAGGAGACAGGCTTTGCTTTCGGCAGGGGGTTGGCCCGATCAAACTATCCACAGGCATTGATTCGATGTGACTGCTGTAAGTGGTTGTAAGTGAGGAAATAGTCAAACTCTCATTGGCCGGGACATTTGGAGATAGCTCTCTTAGGCTTGCACAGGGGTGCATTAGTGGCTCCTTTCGTCTTTCTAGTGTGGTGTTGCCTGGATAACGGCAACAGCGTCACAGTACATACTGTTATTTTTTCCCCGCCTCCATGTCTGACCATTCGTTGTGCATTCGATCAACCGCCGGAAGTTTAAATTGGTCCTTAGGAGGTTTCACTGATGGAATCGTCCGTCACAAGGACATGAAATTGTAAACGTCTCCTTTCATGTCTTCATCTCTTTCCCATCCTCTGCCAGACGCTTCTTCTGCTGGTGAGAGAGAGAGATGAAAAAGACAAATAGGCAAAGAATTCACAGTCATCCCCTGCTCGTCACCTTTCTCGTGGGAACTCTTTTTGCATCAGCGTAATGTTTTATTGATTTATTGGCACCGTGAGAATGGCCCATTTATCCCCATCTCAGAGAGAAATATGAGTGTTGTTGATGCGTTCTGGCAGAATAATCCTGGTATTAATAGAAGCCAAGGAGTGTCAAGATGAGGAGATCGGGCTGTTTGAGGTCTGCAGTAAAAGTGGCGTCCAACCAAAGCTCTTTGGTACGGGGGATTGCGATAAAGGCTTAGCACTGAAGCCTCATTGCATCACATTGGGGCAAGCCCCAGCAAAAAGTAAAGTCATCACTAAGTAACCTCATAGCGCAAATGGATTGCGGTACTGCGATTGAATGGTTTATGTCATTTGCAATATACATTTGGGGTCGGGGATTGCCCCCTTCCCGCGGCGCTGCGGTTGTGTTTGAGTTCAGTGTGGTATTTCAAAGAGCCAAAGTGAAATCTAATATGCCGTTTTGTTTAAAACCTAGGCAGTGTTTTGGGGGCAGCAGATTAGTACTTAAAAGATCCAATTAAAGTGTTTGGTGAGAGGGGAGCTCAGGAGCGTGTTGGGTTTCCTCTCTGATGAGTGAAATACCTTACAGCCAAACCTGATAGCGATGATAGCATGTGATGAGAAAGGACACTCAGTGCTACCCTGGGCTGGCCACTAACTATGGCTCCTGTTGCTGACCGACCCCTCCTTCCAGAAAAAAAACAACAAATTACAAGACGCACTCTTGTCGTCCTATCTGATATCACAATCAGCATGTCTCTGAAAGAAAGAGAAATATTTAGAAGCGCCACAGCGTCCCTCATTTTCGATGAAGCCTGATTACCCTCATGTTCTGTGCAAAGATGCTGGAAAACCTACTGAGATAAAGGGAGAGAAGAGTCTTTCTTGGATTTTGTTTGTCTAATCCCTCCCGCTTGGTTTTCGCAAAGTCTGTCGCAAAGTCTACATCTTTTATTAGATTCTGAGGAGGCTCGAACAACCGCCCGTCTTGATGGGGATAAAATGGGGATGTTTAGCATGCAACTAATGTTTGTTTTGTACCAGTGAAGTCGCCGCAAGTTACTCCCCGTGAGTAATAGTTCCTTTTTCGCCCGTTTCTACACACAGACGCAGCTGGCCGACTGAGCAGGACAGTTAGTCATGGGAAGCCTACGTGGAGAACATTTGTGTGCGAATATTGCGGTGGGTGATGAGATGTGAGGCCTCATATATTCCCAATTTCTGCCTTGTTTTCCTCCCTGTCAGCCAGCCACATTGACAGTTTGTTTCCCGACGCTACGCCTCGCACTCCCCCACACCCTTAGTTACTATGCTAGAGCCCTGTATCTCATTCCGCTCGCCACAATGGAGCGCTCCGCACAAGCCATTAGTGAAGCAATCATCATACGTAATAATGTAAATATTTGCCCTGGGGCTATTATACTTGGACCCAGAGCAAACTGAATAAATATAAGAGTCCTCAGATAAAAATTCATACTTGCAGGCTGCATATGCTAACATGTGTACATGCACACGGATACACCATGTATAGACATGCATAGTGCTAAGGCAATGGCACTCACCAACACGAGCCGTTCTCTTCTCCATCTCAAGAACACTTCCTATTTTCACAACGCAAAATGCTTCTGTGCCTGGATAGGAATGCCATCAGTCTGGAAAACTTCTATTGTACTCGCTGGCAGGGTGCTTGTGGTGCACTTGATGGAGCAAAATAAAAGTTTAAATCGATCAAGGTAATGTGAAATTTGACGGAGCAAAACGTTCTCGCCAAGGCAGCTTTGATGTTTTCACTTTGTTTCATTGCTTGAGTGCGGGGTTTGCTTGTTGAGCTGATGTGTACATTCTCTGTTATGGCAGAAAGATGCCTTCCAGTCTCGTCTTTCATCCCATTTCACTTCCCTGACATCTCTTTCATTTGAAATTACATTATCCTGGGTTGTTTTTGTTTTTTTACACAATATGTAATCCCACATATTGAAATGTTGTGCATTTCTATGCTCACGATAAATGCTGCACCTTGTCTTAATCCCAAATCTGTTCAGTGCTTCAATGGCCTACTTCTGTCCCCTATTACTACCTTTCAGCTTAGTATGAAATGAAAAGGAATTACAAATTAAATGAAAGTTGCAAATAAAAGTATGACAAACTAGCCATTTCAAAGGGTGGGTAGTCCTGCCTTAGCTGTTGTGGTGACCTCACTGCCCTTTGTACTGCAAGTTTGACCACAGCAACTAAGGAAACAAGTACAACACACCTCGAAATGCTTTACTCAGTTCGTCATCCCTATCAGCCTCAGACCTCACTGAGGATCCGCAGCCTCCTTTATGAAGCCCGGTTGTGCACGAGAAATGCTTTTGATAAGTGGTGATATTGAAAAGCGGAAAAGAATACAGGCAGTAATGCTGTACTTGGGAGAATTTGAAGAAGAGGGGATTTGATTTTCATATCGTACTCTGTTGGTGCGCGGTGCCAGGGACAAACGATGGACTCGAAAGAGCTTCAGTGTAGTTTTCTTACCTTTTGTTATGGATTTTCCTCCAGCGAATGGTTTGGTTGCAGGTCACATTCAGTGTATTATCATTCTACGCCAGCCTGTGTTTCCTCAAGGTGAACAGCCGTCTACCACTGTACTTTGTAAAGAACATATGTCCATAAGATCAGACAGGAGACTATTACTCGAATGTTGAGCAGCGCGAGAGGCCTTAGTCACCCACATATAAAGAAATACAAAAAAAGAAACAAGTGTTTATATCTATAAAGGTGGAGCATTGGAAGCTCAAAGATATTAACTGCCCTTCTTGCGCATTCTGTGCTGCTATTCATGCCTCCCATGGCACAGTCGAACACATCCCTATCAGTATTCGCATCCAAGGCTGCAGTAAAATGAAGTCCGATCCTGACAAGAAGTGCGTGACTGTGGCACCTGTTGGCTCAGCCAATAGGCCAACATTGATGTCTTCCCTTTGACGAAACAAGGGCTCATGTCTGGACTAAACAATGGACCCGCTGTCACCTTGCCTTTCTCCTGCAACATATGAACAAGTGTGTCTGAGCATCTACACTTTTTAACAGAAATCGATTGTGTGCCCATAGGTAGGTCTCCGTATGACAGGAGTAGTAATATGTTTTAATGAGCTTGACTCCCGGGGGCAGTGGAATACATTTCTCAGTTTGGCATCAGAGGAGAATTTTTTTTCGTTTTCGAGAGCCCGTGCTTTGTGCCAATGTATTGTCCCAGGGCAAGGAGAGTGGGGGGGGGGGGGCTGCTGAATGAAGACATGCCAAATTTTTTTGGTTCCTGTTTTTGTCAAAGGTAGCTCAGGGGTTCTGCAGTTCTGAGGCCGTCTTTGTCTTTCCTGCGCATTTGCTCATTTTCATGCGTGTCATATGAGCCAAGATGTGTGCAAGCCTGGGCCGAGGGATTGAAGTAAGCTTTGTACAGAGGTTTTGCCTACAGTCCCCGTCCCCGCTACCCATGCCACTGTAACAATTCCTCCATCCATTTGACTCGCACAGAGTGGCAGATTTCTTTTGCCTTTCATGAGCTGTTGAAAGCCGCTGTCACTCGCTTTAAATTTCTCGTCAGTTTGGCTAAGTACATCTTCAAAGGCAGAAACTGGGGGCCAACTGGTATGGGTGGGGTTGACGTATATGAATAAAAGACAGAGAAAACAAAGTGGAAGAAAGAAGGAGTGTAGAAAAGGAGACAAATACTTAGCTTAACTTATCTTAGCTTCATGTATATATTCACTTACTAAGAGTCATATACCTAGATGGATGGATTGATGGTCCCACACACATACATAGAGCATTTTTTCAACTTTGTGGTCATGGCCCCAGTTGTGATAATGTGGTAAGCGCACAGTATATGATCACAGGTAATTTGTAGAGCTGTCCCTGGAATTATGACATTTCTCGGAAAATACAGTTCACGAAGACGTCATCTTGATTTTTCATAAATCTTGTCGTCTTAACACGCTCTAGGCAAACATATTCTTCCTCAGGGCATGATCTGTATTTAATCAGGTTTAAGCTGTTCTTGACAACGGAATAGGGCATACCCAGATTCAAATAGCAACTTTATTACTGTTGTGTCTGACTTTGTGAGAGTATTGAGACGTAGAGTACAACCGGGGTCACAGGATAGACTAGGCTGAGAAAACTTTTCAGAATATTTAGCAACATACAAAAATGTATGCACAGCTTGTCAAGGCCCTTAAACACACACGCACACACTTTTGGAGCACATCCACATACTCACACACACACACACACACACACACACAGAGCAGCAGTAATAACAACATTGAGGGCCTTTTTGGCCAAGCCTTTAATTAGGCTGACACTAAGACGCACTGAGAGGCCAGCATGTTCCATCCCACTGCCCTCTTAACTCCCACGGGCCCTCTGAACCTTACCCCAGGAAAATTCTGCTAAGCCTCTGCCGCTGATCGGCAATACACATATGCACAAGCTCACTTCATATTCTCAGGCACGCATGCACGTCCAGATGTGCGCAATCTCCTCGAACAACACATGCTCACTTGTCTTTGTCTTGTCCTCAGTGAGACTGGCACACACCATCCTGGCTATTGCCAATCCATAAGTCCTTAAGGATTCTGTTAATTACAGCTTTCAAGAAGAACCCTTTACTCCACGCCTCTGCTTCCCTCCCCCCTTTTCATCGATCGCAACTCCTCTTGTTTATTTGTAGATAGGCAGTGTGGCAGTGGCCTTTTTAGCATATATCTCCACCCCCCCTTCCCCTCCCCTCCGCTCCTAAACCCATTCTCCTCCTTTTGATAAAGGAGTGGAAACAGATAACAGAGGAGGTGGTGCAGGACCGACCTCTCCGTGGTTTTGTGGCTGAATCACTGAAAGGAGATGGATTGCGGCTCTGCTGCCAAATTTTCCTCCCATGGCTTTAGACTCTGCTGTGTTTTTGTCTTGGGCTCAATGTCCTTGGAGCAGGGATAGAACTGATGGCAAGAGTTGGTAAAGGTAGCTGGTCAATGGTGTAGGAAGAAAGAGTCCCTAGGAGAAGAATGGAGTGGAGAGAGTGGAGGTGAATTGAAGAGAGGGCGGGGGGGGGCATTAATTATAAAGTAGACACATTCAATAGAGAGCTGAAGTCAAACCATCCGTCGGAGGGAATTGGAAAACAGAAACTACAAGTAAAGGGTAACATTCCAATATCGCAACCCAGATACAGTGATAAAGACTGTCTCAATCGGAGGGTGCAATCTATCTCACAGTTCCTGCTTGAAGGTGTTAATACCTGTGTGATCCTGAGACCGGGAGGAGTAAAAGAAAAAGATAACGGTAAAACATAAATTCATACATACTGTGTGCACAGATGGTTGACCAACTAAAGGAACAACCAACATGAAGTGTTTTGCGCTGCATGCACAACACGAATATACTTCCTCATTCGGTGCTTGGATGACCAAATAATCGCTTTGGAACACCTCAATCCAACATCTGTCACCTTAGTTCAGTTTACAGTCGGAGACTGTATAGGCAAGGTATGGCCGCATTTTCACAGTCATAAAACCATTCACTGATTTCTCTCGCCTTGTTTGGAACCATGTGCTTTCGTTATGTTTCACCACACACTTATTCCGACTTCTCTCCTACATATCACCACATTAAACCCAACCTAACTTAGATCTTTACAGAAGTTATCATTCTTTCACAAATATGAACTTCCTCATGAGTGATTGCAACCTGAAGTATCATGAGCGCTACTCCTGGTCAAATTGCCACAGGCATTCCTTGAATGGAAACTCTCACCTCCCGTTGCATGAAATGATACCACAGAGGCCCCATCGAGGTTAGCGAAACACTTACATGGCAAATGACAATTGTCACGTACTGACTGCTTCCATAAAAAAAAAAAGGCAGACGGGTGCACTTAACTGTGGACCCTTTGTACCTAACTGGTTACATGTCAGACGGAAATAAGAGCTACCTGTCGAAACCAATCACCTCATCAAGGTTGCCACGGGTGACATGCCTCAGCTTAAGTGGGAAAAGCAGGGCCACACTGAGTGCCCCCTAAAATTTCGCTGTGGAATTGAAATCCTCGGCTCAGAGAGAGGCGTCTGAGTAAACTTCAGAAAAGCACAAACTTGATTGATTTTTTTTCTGTCTAAAACTCCAGCCTGCATCTCGTTCGTATATGTTTTTTTCCCCCCTGTTTGTTATGATGAGGGGAGTACAGGAGGTGTGGGAGGTGCGTCGCGGTGTACATTCAAGTATTTCTCCCTCATGACTGCTTGTGAGAAAATCAGTGACATGTAAAGGTGTTTGATGTAGGTAGGGTTGGAGGCGATATCATGTTTGTCACAGACATAGGCGGCTGGGATGTGTGGGTTGCTATGCCAACCGCAAGTGCAGCTGGTCTAGCTTTGGGAGAAGACAATGAAGCTGGGCTTCAGCGGGCAGTCGTAAAATTCAGACAAAAAGGAAGGAGAAAGAAAAACAGGAAAACAAGGTGGTCAGGCTTTTTTATTCATAGTTTGATTGTGTTTAATCTCAAAAATTGATGTCTGTATTATCAGCTTGATTACATTGTTTGTTTTCCCCTGAGAGAAAGAGCCACCAATGTCATTTGAGGTTCAAGTTCTTTTCTATTTGATGTTGTCGATGTTCTCGAAGATTAGCCCTGCTTTATACAAGATGCTGATTTCTTTACGCATCCATCCATCCAGCTCTCTAATTCCATTTTCTTCAAAGGTGGTCATCTGAGATTCTCAAGTTGTTCCACAAGTAGGATATACCTGAAATTGAAATACACCACCTGCATGGATTTGACAGGTTTGGTTGATGTGGAAAAGGAAGCATTGCTGCCTCAGGTTTTAACATTCTATTTTAATATGTCTGCCACCTTCGTTTTCACTTCCCACATTTTCCGACTTTCTCTCAAAGCCAGCTGAGGATGAGAATTGCAAAGTATCGTGCTTGAAGTTAACACATACAGAACCCACCATCCGGCAACGACTGGAGCTGGTTAACAGATAGTCAAGCAGCCTTCTGGACACAACTAGTCTGGGGCAAACAGACAGAACCAGCAAAATCCATTTGCTGCTGTGGATTTTTGACATAATGTGAAACATTTGCCACAACCCGTTGTACACACAGCGCCCTTATCACATGAAAACATCCGCGCACTACACGATGGCTGAACAGACAGACTAGGATAAAATACTGTTTAGTTTAAAATATTACACGGGGAGACGTCATATCGAGCGATCAGGGCCTTCATCTACCTTCATTATCAAATTATCTAAAAAAGGTATTCAAAGTTGTAAAGAGTATAAACTCCCACACAGTTACAATATGTCACTGAAATAAGGTTAATATTGATCTCCAAAAAAATATTAAAGGTGCCCTGCAGGAGTTCATATTCCCCAAACAATCCTTCTCCTAAAACATTGTTTTATATGTTCCTTAATATCCTTGTTTGCTAGTTTCTTTGTGTGGCAGATGTTTCTCTGAAACAGCCTAATTTCAATTAGCAGAATAGCATGACACCAGCCACAGGAATCCATCTTGTGGCGCCCGCATCCTGACAAACAAAGCACGGACGCACTCTTATAAACGTATGCCCGAGGTTGTGGGACTTTGCAGTAAGTGCACGCTCCACATTTGTTGACGTCGTGGCCCGATCGTAATCTGCGTCGCTCCATGCCATCAAGGATAAGTGCAAATGTCATTTTTGAATATAGTGTTTGTTTAAAAAAAAATTTAAATCTTTTCCAAATTTCTCCGACCAAAAAAGGAAAGTTTGTAAAAAGTTTAGCACGGGTAAATGTGTCCAACTGGGGATTGAATCATAAAGGCCTTGGGATAAGATCAGGGACTGAGGTTGCTGTGTTGTATTTGAGTATGAGAGCCTTTCAGTTATTGCAGAGGGAAGGTGGGGGGGGGCAGAGACAGACTGGGAGAGAGGAGTTGCGGGCTCTCCGTGAAGCCTTGGCAAAGGCAGACAGGCTGCACCATCCCCTGGGGAAGATTCAATTATAAATGATGCTTCCACTCTCAGCCATCTTGGAATCCTTCATTCTTTAGGAGATCTTCTTCACCTAATCCTCAGCAGGGTTTGCTGTGGCCTGCCTCTGAAGTGATATGCCTCGCGCACGGCGTGTCCTGCATTATGAATGATGGGAAGGAGACACTTGTGTCCTAATTTTGTTGCGAGCAGTGTGAACATCAACACTGGAGCTGACAGAATGCTAATTTTCACCATAGAGAGATTCGCAGCCCTGGCGTGGACGCGTTGCAGCCGATTATGTGCACCCCTGTGTGTTTACACCGTCTTAAACTGACGTTGTTACTCCTGTGCTGCCCATCCCTTCTTCTTTTACCCAACATCTGTCATGCTTCTCACCTTCCTCACTCCCCTTTTTCCTTTCATCTCCCGGCAACATCTCTCTCTTCTTTAAAAAAAATTCTGCTGGTGGCAGCGTGCAGCATTAGAGTCAGCAGACAGGTCTTCTTTGTAGCCCCGAGTGCTGCGTGGATCTCAGCTGCAGCCCTCCTCTCTTTCCTCCCTTCCCCCCCGGTCTCTGAAATCCCCCTCTTTCCTCACCCTCGTCCTTTTCCAACCAGAGAGAATCGGAGCTGACATCTCCAGAGAACCGAGAAAAAAATCATTTAAAGCTCTTCCTCTCTGTCCGCTTGCCGCTACACAAGAGAGGAGTGCCAGTGATGCACAAGGAAGGGGGAGAGAGAGTAGGGAGGAGGAGGAGGAGGAGGAGAGGGTGAGACTGGCCGTCCGACTTTGGCAGTAATGAGGAAGGGAGCTGTTATGGATCACCTTCAGCTGTTGGAGTCTGTGTGAGAGAGATAGAGTGGGCATTTTCACGTCGGTGTACTCACATTTGTGTTACATGACTGTTTCGTTAATGGGTGTCTGTGAGTCAATCTGAGGAGCATCTGATAAGTTGTGAGCAAGGAAAGTATTTCACAAAGTTTTTTTCCTGTTGCTCTAAGGGGGGCTTGACTCTGAGAGTCGCATCTATGCCACTTGACTCTCTCTCTCCATTCGTCTCTCCTCTCTCCTCCTTCAAAAATTCACTTCTCTCCCCAAATCACATCTCCCTACGTCTGCTAAAGGGAAGAATTAGCAGTTGTGATTCACAAGTGGTACAGAAATGCGGGTTCATTATGCCAGCTAGGTTCAGTCCCAGGGATGATGTTTAAAGGCGAGTGGAACGGGTTGGGGAAAATGGCACCCTGTGTCCTCCCAGTGAGCGCGCTGAGCTCACACAACACCCAACACCGCCTGGCCAACTTCAACCTGAACTGAGGGCCAATTAATCAGAATGAATGAAACACCTTTGTGAGTGTGCAGGGTCTTCAAAAGGCCATACTAACTACTCTATGGGCATCTGGACCAAATATTGTTCACCACCGTCGTTGGACTGGCATTCGACCAAGAGCACAGTTGCTCTTATGCCAGTAGAGCTGCAATGATTAATCAATTAATTCATCCGTTCAAAACGGAAAGCATTTTGTTGATCAATTATTCTCTTGAGTAATTTTCAAAGCAAAAAATGACTGAATCCTGGTTCCAGCTTCTCTAATATGAGGATTTTGCCTTGTGTGATAGTAAACTGAATATTTTTGAGTTTTGGACTGTTGGTCAGACACAACAAACCTTGTTGAAGACCTGACTTGTGCTCTAAGATATATATATATATATATATATGGTTTTATCTTTATTTCATTCAATAAAATGAATTGTTAGTTTGAGCCCTGTATTGCAACAGAGAGCATGATAACGCCTGCACTTCCTGTGCACTGGCACCAACAACTGACTCCAACGACACTGTCAACACTGGACGTCACTGCTGCAGGAAGCCCATAGCTGGTCTTGGCATCTCTGTGGCACAAATGCAACCGCTGTAGTGTTTGACTGCTCAACCCCAGTGAGTGGAGCTGCTGCCCAACAGCTCACACTTTATCCCCCTGGCTGCATCCCAAGCAGCAGCAGCAGCAGCAGCAGCCTGAGCCTCGGCCTCACCTTGCTAGTGGGGTGTGGCTCACAAAGTTGGAATATGACGCTGACAAAATGTTATGCAATGTAGAGTAATCCATACAATTCTCCAAATGCTCTGTGTAGACTGGGAAACAACCCTCTAAACCATGATTGCAGACGCTGATGTTCGCCCCGCAGTTTTGCTGCCACCATTTAACATCCCTTTCACTTTCCTTTCCAGATTTACACCTGAAAGTCCCCCACCGTGTAACAATACCTGACGCGTGGCGTTTAATGAGGCTGAAAACACGAGTGCTTTAATTAGCAGTCTTGCTAAGGGCAAATCTTTGTAGCCATAAACAAACGTGTGCCTTGAATGTATTTTAACAGTGCGCGTCTGTCCATATGCTGTCTGAAAGCAGCCGTCCACTTCCCCGCGTGCCGTCTGTCTGTGTCGCCTCCCACCGTTTCCATTTTTCTTCCACTATTACCACTCGCTTTTGGTGCGTGAATCCATATAGTGTAGTAATGCTCTCACTTATTATAGCATGGGAAGAGCCGGTGTAAATCATTCAAGGCTGGCTGTTTGCTTTACACAGCCGTTCTTCACAACACACTGCCCCTCATCAATCACATTCTGCATTTTGTTTGGTGTCGCTGATGAAAGATGGGACACTTGGCTACCATGTGCTGTGACAATGTGGAGATGCAGCGTTTTGAGTGAGTTTGCTATAAAGGAAAAAACACAAAAACCACATTGCGAGTCCATCAACACACATGCACACACATAGACACATATAGTGTTTGAGCCTTTTGCTGTAAACTTGCTCCTGGCAACTGACTGAGGATGGAGAAAAAAGAGAAAGGGAGAGAGAGGGAGTGAGGCAGCGTTCAATCATAAGTATCGTCCCTCATTTTATTCCAGAGGGAAGAGGCAACACTTGGATATATGAATTATGAAATAATAAGAGGTTGTAAAATGGAGATAAATCCCGGTGATTACACAGCTCAGTATCTCACAATTCGATTCCTCTGCCAATGATTCTTTATTGTAGTTGTGTGAAGGACACCGAGCCTAATAATTCCCTGTGTACGAAGCACGGCGAGAGAAAGCGCTGTGATGATGGAGTTCTTTTTGAACATGATTGAAGAGGCAATTACATTTTGCATCTCACTTTCAGGATTTTTTTTGTGTAATTCTCCTCTTTCTTTCCCTCATTCTCCGATGGCAGAAAATTTGACCACATCAAACTATGTTTGTCTTCCTTTCCCATCCCCTGGGGCGCCGGGGCTGCAGAAAGCCCAGGAGATAACAAGGGGAAAGACATAAAAGCACATAAACAACGCGCTCACACACGCGCACACACTCACAAACAGAAAGGAGTGCGAGTGTGTGTCCTTGTGGATGCGTTGTGCAAAAGCTCAGACTCATTTGTGTCTGTGCGGACGATGAGTGAGGGTGTCTTACACAGAGAGTAAAAGTTCAGTTCTGTACCTTGTGGGTATCTGGTAGTGCCACCTTTTTTTGTTCTTTGAGGCTGGAATACACACACGCACACACACACGCACGCACACACACACACAAACTCTTGACCACCGCCTCCCTGCGTTCTCGGCATTCGGACAGAAAGCACCAGTCTTTCTACTGCAGGTCTTCTTCCTGCTGCCTCTAAACAGAGGGGTTTTTATCACAGCAGGGCGCGAAGCCTGAATATAACCAATTACCCAGTTATGACAGGCGCGCGCGCCATAGCAGCTGCTCGGCTCCTTTTTTGCTCCTGTGTAGATAGCATTGTTGCCTGTAGGTGAAAGACAGAGTGGGAGAACAGCGTGCACAAGTATAAGGTGTTTTTTTTAAATTTCTATTCAACGACTGAGTTCGAGCAGTGGCAAAAATGCAATCCATCCAGATTGGTCCTCCTGGTCAGGCGCATAGAAACCAGTGAACTTCCACCGTTTCCGCCTGTGTCAAAGTCCTGCTGGGTCCTCTCTTTTTTTTTCTCCTCCTTCTTTTCACTAGTCGGGTAATGTCATGTGGGGGCCTGAAGGACAGGACATGGTTCTGTTCTGCAGACAGGTGTCCTGACCTTCTGTCTGCTCTCCCACGCCTCAGGGGACCTCTGCAAAATAGAGGCCACGGCTCTCATCCACACTTTGTCTTTAAACGGAGGCACACTGCACACTAGGGATCGACCGATACAGATTTTTTTTTCATCAGCCTTAGCCGATGACCGATACGGACTGCGGATTTTCTTGAGCCGATATTTGGAGCCGATACTACTTTTGCTCCCTTGATTTAATAGTTAAATAGAATTAAATTCACTGGTTTGTCTCATCTGATCTGAGGTCTTAGTCAAAGTGGGGTTATGGCCAAGGCCGTGGCTCGCCTCCCTGGGTAGAGGGAGACGAGGCTCACGTCTCTCAGGAGCATCTCGGGAGTTCCCACCGCACCGGGACTCGTCCGCAGGATCCCCTGCGCAAAGCCTGCGGCGCGGTCAGCGCGGAAACTACAAAAGTCCACCGGCAGCCGCGCCCGACTCTGTGCGGGGCCCGACGGGGGGCGCCGCCAGTCCCAGTCTGCCGAAGCAGAGAGGGGAAAGGCGGGGAAGAGAAGGAGGGTACGGGAGGAGAAGAGCCAGCCGACGAGCAGAGAGAGTGCAAGGACGTGGAGGATGCGTAAAACAGGAACCAGGAGCCTCGCGGCCGTCCGTCGGTTATAACTTTTATTTCCGCACAAAGAAGAATAAAAAATGAAAGTCAGTGTCGGACATTATTTTCTTCCGAGGGCTTCCCATCTCCCGTCCCTTCACTCACACAAATCAATGGAGCCCCCATGTCACCATTAGATTTCAAATGGCCCCCCTCCATTACCCACTGGCCATGGTAAGATTGCATTATTCAAAGATGGAGATGAAAGTCCCCTCTGATCCACCAAAAATAACATCTTGTGCAGTGATCTGTTTGTAGATTTGATTCCTTTGATGATGTTTCCCCTGCAGTTGGCTTTTCACCGAGTCCCGTGGAAGCCGCACGCGCGTATGTCGAGCAGATAATTCCCGCTGTTTACTGGCGCAAGGCTTCAACCTTGTGAGCGACGGTGGCACTAAACTGTGTGAGTGGCCAACGTTTAGAGTATGCCAAGAATGACCATGGGAGCAGATGAAATGTCTGCAGTAATTACAAGAGAGTATGGGGAAGGGACGCGGCGATGGTTACAAAACGGAGCAAACTTTGAAGAGGACTTTCACAGCCATCTTTCCGTGACGCAAAGAACAAATTGCACCGCTTCTACCTTTTGTGCTTCAATCTGTTTAGCTGGATCAAAGTCTTTACTGTTCTGTTATCAAGCGAATCAAGGTAATAGAAACGGTGTACAAGCCCCATCACTAGATCCCTTTTAATGGGGTGTCCTTCCTCTTAATGGACCGAGTTACTTTGCAGACAATGACATCCCTTTGGTTGTTGCACTCTTAATTAGATGCACATTTTAAAAAGCTTTTTGCCAAAGGGTTAGGGTTAATGTGTTTGTGCTAATGTAAGACTACACACTGCTGCAAAATAGTGAAAGCACTGGGTACATGTTGATTTATTTAATTTCAATGAAGAAAAGCCTTTTTTTTTCCTGGAATTTTAGCATCCTGCTTTATTTTTTGATAGTGGGTGAATAAACCTTGAGAAGATTATTGCTTATTAACCGCTCTGGGGCTACAGTAGGCGAATGCCCAATGAGGTGTCCGACGAAGTAATTGGAAGTATGCATGCTAAATTATGCTGGGAATGTTAAAATATGCCGTTGCTTAGCCTCAACCTCTGTGTAATTAGTCTCCTTTGCAAAATTGCTGAAATTCAGTTGCGTTGTTTACAAGGACACTTGAGTGAAAAAAAAAAGAAGCCACGTCACCCGGAGAAGAATTGGTGAGGTCACTCAAAATAAACCTGTCTGTTGAAATCTTTGGGTGAGCACCAGAAATGATGCCGCACGCTGGCTTTGCACAATGTATGAATTGGTATGCAGTGGACTCGCTCTCTGTGTGGAGATACAGCTGGTGCAGTCTGGGCCCAGCAGGTTGTTAGGAAAATGTGCTACATTTTTTCGTCGATCTCGGGTTCTCTCTCTTCTCTGTACTTGTGCAGATAATCACCCACTTGTGTGATTGTATGTGAGAAGCCATCATCTTTTTTTTGTTACGTGTTTGTCCGAGTGCGCACGTGTTTGTACACTTTCATATAGTCGAGTATGACAATGTGCATCTGCGCCTGTGTGTGTGTGTGTGTGTGTGTGTGTGTCTGTGTGTGTGTGTGTGTGTGTGTCTGTGTGTTTCAATCTGAGCATTGCCTTCTTGAAATACTAAGTAAATCTCCTCAATGTGATAATTGGCTCCCCAGGGTGGTTGTGTCTTTGCTGCTCATCATCGTCATCCCCTCCGGAAAAAAGTGTGTGTGTGTGTGTTAGATGAGATAGGCGAAGGTTGCTCGTTTGCCGGGGAAACTGATCCCAAGTCTGCCTGAACTCTTTTTGGCAAGAAGACAATTTGAGGCAATGAGACAGCCGGGCCAGATCCGGTGCAACCTGGCTGCAGGCTGCTATCTGCTGCTGTGGCATTGGTTTTTTTCAGACAGACGTAATGCCATGGAGAAATTGAGCTATTTGAGGCAAGTGATAACACAATCCAAATATCATCTTCGGTTGTTGCAATGTCACTGAGAGCAATAAAGATGTTTTATTGTTTGTTTTCAGGAAAAGAAAAAAAAGCTCAAGAGAGAGGCGTCTGTGATAAACCAGCCATGCATGGTTATTAGTAACAAAAAGCGAAGCTGTTGTTTGAGGCTCGGGAAGCAAATATCTTTTATATCACTTAGATGACCTTAGTTGGTCGTGAGGACGGTGAAACCGGACCTGTGTTTGTGTGTGTGTGTGTGTGTGTGCGTGCGTGCGTGCGCGCTCGGGGGCAAATAGAGACACACTGGTCGATAGAGTCTCCCCCACCGTCTCACTCCCTCTCCCATATGTTCGTGCAGTCCCCGGGGTGTTATGAACCACAGAGCAGATTGTTGGCCACTTCATAGGGGAAACATCGAGACAGCTGGGCACCCATCACAAGGCCAAACAGATGTTCAGGTGACTCGGAGAGCAAGTGAATGGAGAGTGGGGAAGAAAAGGAGGCCGGGAAAAAAAAATTAAAAAACATTGATGCTCGGAGACTTCATTAGCAATCCGAGGTGAGCCAAAGTCTTTCCACTATCCTCAGGCCTCGGGAGTCTGTTTCGTCTCCCACATTGATTCACCCACTAGTTTATCTGCTGGAGGTCCAATGCCTTTGATCTCTTGATTATCTTTGCCTAAATGTGGACGAGGCGACTAAGCGGCTCAAGGATTCTGTGCTTTAATTCTGACGCACCTTGGGGAACATTAAGGAGTCTGAATTGAATCTGACTGCAACCAAATAATGAAACTCTGCTCCACGTGATGATGAAAAAGTAAATCCACAAACAACTTTAAAATATCCGGTGGCTCGGGGGGGGGGGGACATAGCCTCTAGTCTGACACAATTCTGCATTGTGGTTCATGTAATAATAAACAAACTTTCACTGTGGTGAAATCCTGCCCCACCAGAACTGAGGCCCCCTTTTTTTTTCTCTACACTGCATTTGTCAAATTAAACCTGACGATTTTACCTTCGATTTTTTTTCTTCCTCCCCCTCTTCTCTCCTTTCTTGTGCCAGCCTTTGTTCTTTGGTTGCAGGTCTCATATATAATACATGAGGATTGGGAGACTTATCCGGTTCTGGCCATACTGGCTGTTATTCCCAGGAAAGGGGCTATATTTAAGAGCTGGATAAGTCATAGATGGCGCCAGGGGAGCCACTGACTTCTACCCAAAAGGGGGCAGTGGCTGAATACCATTAAATACCTAAAATAGAACTCAACACAATTACATTGGAGCAGAGGCAGTGTAGCTGTAAGGGACAGGAGACCTTGCACCTAATAAAGGTAGCTTGTTTAAATGTCTTGTCAGAAAAAGTGTCTTGCGACAGCATGGCGCTCCCCGGAGTCTACTTAGACTGTGTTTGTACATCACAAAATATTGAATTTAATGTTATCTCTTTTCATCTGCTCCTTTTTTTCCCCTTGCAAGAAATCTAATTTCTTTCCTTCTTTTCTTTACTCTTGTCTCCACAGCTGGCACCACCTACATCTTTGGCAAAGGAGGGGGTCTGATCACGTACACGTGGCCCAACAACGAGCGGCCGAGCACGCGGACAGACCGGCTGGCGGTGGGCTTCAGCACGACCATCAAAGACGGAATCCTCGTGCGCATCGACAGCGCCCCGCGCCTGGGTGACTACATCATGCTCCACATCGTAAGTAATGATGCTGTCCCCGGACTCTCCGGTGTTACTCGGCTTAATATCGCTCGCTCTTATAAAGTCGCTCTTGTAATTAATTTGAGGCCAAACGTCTTGTTCAAGCCACAAACAAACCCCAGACTCATTCCTTAAGATACACTCATTGCTATGTCTTATGGCCAAATGTACCCCACCAGGCTCAAACTGGATTATACAAATGGTGCAGATCTATTTTTAAAAAAGAGGATAACCCCCTACTAGCCTCCCTGGTCCCTGCTGACCATCCTCTTCAAGACTAGCCATGCTTCTCCACCACATTCAAACTAACTACCAGCATGAATAATTGAGCGTGGCTCTCCATACATATGCAGTGTGCACCCACATGCTGGTACATGTTAGAACCCGGCTGGGGCGGGGGGTTGCGGGTAGGGGGCTAGGAGTTGGAACTCTTGGCCAGTTGACGGTTAATAATTCCCCTCGTGCGACCTTGTGTTTGACCTGTTTACATACGCATTATGTATCTACATTATCAGCAGCAGCGATGAATGCAGCGCATCAAATCGCTGAGGTGGATGCATGAAGTGGTGGTGGGTGGGAGAGCTGCTTCTGACGCCGTGCGACAAAAGATGTGATAAGGAGGAGGAGGAGGAGGAGGAGGAGGAGGAGGAGGAGCTACAGTTGCTAAAGCAGATTGAATGTCTTTTTCTTCATAAAGAGCTCTCCTCATCTGCTGAGCGCGGCCCATGTGGTGCCGAAATGCAGCCATCTGCTCCGCAAAGATGAGGGCCAACAACAAGCACTTTTTGAGCAGCCTTTACATTATGTAGAGATAACGTGTGTGTGTGTGTGTGTGTGTGTGTGTGTGTGTGTGTGTGTGTGTGTGTGTGTGTGTGTGTGTGTGTGTGTGTGTGTGTGTGTGTGTGTGTGTGTGTGTGTGTGGGTGGGTGGGTGGGTGGGTGGGTGGGTGGGTGTGCTAGAGGAAGTGGAGAGGCACTGATAGAGAGAGATGATGAAGATGTACAGTAGCTGTTGAGGGCGACGGGGAGAAGCTTCCCCGCATGGTTCTAACCGACTGAGTAATTGCAGGAACCTCTAAAAGGAGAGCAAAGTAAATGCATTTTTAATTTTGCTCTTTACATATCACAGCATAGCTGGCCAAGCAGGGTATCTCTTATAATTTGGCTGTGAGTCGCTGGGCGGCGAACATCTTCATCCCTGCAGCCTCATGGCGCTAATGAATTTATTAATAGACAAAAGCAACTGGAGATTCTACCAGTTTATTCAGAGGAGCAGCATGTTCTGAACATAGCGTGGGGGGCGGTATTATTTGTTGTTTTATTAAATTTTTTGCTGCATAGGAAACATTGCACCGCTAATATTTCAACTGATTTATTGACAGCCAAGGGTGAACAAACAAAGTGGGTTTCATTTAATATTAACAATAATTATAGCCTCAAACTGTGAAATACTGCAAAAGTCATGGCACTACAACACACAAATGTTGTTGATCAGAAACAAAAAACAGACCTTTTTTTGCCACAGGTAAAAAGCAAATAATTAATAAGACCTTGAGTAAATATTCAGCTGTGAGACTGGTGGATTTTGATTCAACTTGGGGCAAATGAACCCTCTGCTCAGCCTTGCTTCCACTTTACATCATCATTTGCCAGACAATAGACTTTGTTACTCTCCAGTTTTGCAGTTTGGGGAATATTGTTTCTTTTGGTTGGTTGGTTGGTTACAGTGTGGGTTTTGTCTCATGTTCAGGTAAAATAACTATGTTGCCTGTACAAGTTGTCTGTGCGGTCTAAAGGCTAAATTAGCAGAGAAATGTCATTAGATAATAACACCGAATGACACATGTCGGGTCTTGGCTGTCAGCATTTTACGTTCAGCGATGAATCTGGAGGAAAAGGTTGAAGGCGTTACGGATATATGTCTAACCAAAGGTCTTATCGGGCCCCGGGCCATTACCTTGGCCTTTGCAGTTATTAGGTCACTACTTGGGAATCGGCCCACTATAATGTCTTAAACAGCTGAATTCATGAGGTGGTAAAGTCAACAGAAAGGAAAATAGCCTCTGCACTTTTACACTCAGATATTTGTTGGTTACACAACACGGAGAAATACAGACCTAATCACTGACTCCCTCCTCAGTCTCTCGTTTGCATTCTTCATTATCTGCCCTCCTTCTTCTGCGCGATTAGCTTACGGCCTGTTTGGCAATCGTGAATGAAAATGCTGATTGCGGTGTTTACATTTTAACTGCTAAGAACGACTGCATGCTCGGTTTGAAATCTGAGGGGCAATTTGAGGTAATTTGGAGGTGAGCACAGCGTTTCGCAATCGCTGGTGTTCCATTTAGGAGTTCATTAGATTTCTATATGCAGATTGAAAATCCGACAATCCGTTGCTTGTCAGGTGACGTCTTGTGTTTCACGTTGCACACGGGGGGGGGGAGAAAATATGATCTGATGCTCAGCTATGAACCTAAAGCTGCTCGGGAAACAAATATCAAAGACGTTTCAGGTGACTTTTTAGTGGAGGATGAGTCAAAAGGGGGGCTTGTGGCAGTACCGCAGTGAAAAGGAGTTGTGTGCGTGCATGCGCGTGTTTGTGTAAGCTTAAATCCATGACAGACGAACTCTAAGCCATGGGCTTGATGTGCCGGTCGTGACTCACACAGTCTCTCGCCAGGGACTGTATTTGACTGCAGGTGAAGATTACCCAAGACTTAACACACACAATCACACACACACACACACACACACACACACACACACACACACACATGCACAGAGCGGGAGAAACACTTCAGAATATTATCTTTACTACATCATTTAGCTCTGGGTTTTTTTTTCTTTGTCACGATTACAAGAGCAGTTGCCAAACAAACGAACAGACACGACAGGACGATTGACGACGCACACACAAGGAGTCTGCTCCAGTGACGTTGGCATCAACTTATTACAGTGATGATCAGCTGCTGTCGGTTTTAAAACTGTCGAAATGTTGTCTGGATACTTGAGGCGGAGCAGTGCCGTCTCGTTTCTATGAATACACAACCTTGTATCTGGGATATCATCAATTATAATCAGGAGTAGCTGAGACAATTCCGATGGTAAACAAGATGGATGTAGAATGCACATGCATATACAGCACATACGCCAAAATGTGAAGTGTGCTTCTACAAGTTGTAGTCTATGATGTACGAGGTGAAATTCAGAGTGGAGCCGGTGAAGAGAGGGTGAAGACGTGGCACAGAAGTCCTGAGCTGTTTGATCCCATCACGTCAGTCTAACTGTGTGTGCCTCAGCCACCAGACTCCATCTCTTTCTCTTCCACACTACTTGAACACCACAGCACGGAGCGCAAGCGTGAATGAGGTGTAGCGCAGTTCGCCGCTGCTCCTGTGAACCCAGATAATCTCATGTTCGTGGAGGCGGTGTATATGACAAGTCGGAGGTGGGCGGAAAAAATTGCGAATGCTTCCAACAGGTTTCACGTCTGACAGCTCGTCTGGTTTCTAATTAGGGTGGAAAATCCACAGCACGACACGTGATATGATAAAGACTGTGCAAGTATTGCAACACAGTCTCTGTAACACGCAGTAACAATGAAAAAACTCTAATTGCCACAATAGAGATGGATATAACATTTATATCTGAGATAAAAAAAGAATCCAAGCTTTTAATACCAGAGCTGCTTTTGTTTGAACTATAAAGCTTTCTTGTTGCTTTTAACATCTCAAGTGTGACAGGGATTGTTTGATTTCAATTGAAAGTTATGTGGAGAGCTGTAATAAGGCTTTAAATTTCAATCGTAAACCACATTAGTCGTCACATTTTAACGGTTCGCTACACTCGTGTTTTATACAGAAATGAAAGCTCATTTCTTGGTTGTAATGTTAACAGTCTTCATAAAACCTCTCCTGAGCTGGATGGACAGATGCTCCAGATGTCTCATCTCGTTTTCTCACTTTCACGTCCGTCCCCGGAGATGTTTCAAATCTTAGCTCCCACCTCCAAAACATACATTGAAACGCCCAACCGGGCTCGTGTTTTCAAACGGAGCGACGGCACATGAGCTTCCGTCAAGGCCATTCCCTCCGCCACCCTGACGCTAAATCACGGGGAGAAGGAGGTGGAACTGCTGGATAATTGAAAACAATAATGCTGAAATTCAAGAAGCAGAGTGAGACGAGTGGCTGTCGGCGGAAAATGTTGCATCGCACAGACGAGGCTGTATCCATTTTTCGATCATCCTCACATACGTTGCGTTCCTACGTACAGTACACTAATGCCTGTATGTTTAAATTATTCATGCAGGAGTACAGATGCATCACTAATTCAGCTCATCACTCTCTCAATGTGTGTATGTCTAACACTGTCTCTCTCCCCATGTACAGTTCCCTCCTGTTCTCACTCCCTCTCCCTCTGACAGACCTAATATAAGATGCTTGATGTGTACCTGTGTGCATGAGCGCATATATGGGCGCCAAAGTATTGCCTCTATCAAGTTACCCCACCACGGCAGGGAACGATGGATATTATCGCGGTTACGGCTCACGGCCTCTGATAACATTACAGCTTCTTATTTGACTTTGTGTTTTCCTTACCTCCCACATTTGATTCCCCCCACGGAAATAAAAAAGCTGGGAAAATATGCCCGCAGCTGTTTTCACAACTAGTTGCATGCAGTACATGGAGTCAGCATTACTGTAACGTTATTGATGAATAAATATTCCTCTGAAGCTGAACAGCCGGGCCATTTTTATATCCGCCGCTTTATTATTTTCCAGGTGACACGATCAGACTTTTTTCTCCACCTTACGACTGTTATTTAAATTAACACACAACGTAATATCACAGGTTGCTTCTTATGCGGTCAACAGGCGCCAGATGGTAACCTATATAATCTACAGTAGGTACAGTACTTGCATTAGAAGCTGGGAAACAGTACATGATCATAAAGAATCATACTTGTTTCTTTTTATTTGTAATGTTAAGGTTGGCTTCTGTCTGTGAGTTGTTCAAGAGGGACAATATACACTTGGCTTCATGGTGTAGCTATTTCATGGATGTCTTTTTCAGAAGGAAACATTTTAGAGCTAACTGGCAAATGTTGCTGATGTTTGTGCAGCCATGGCTGGATTAATGTGTTGGGGGGGCCTCGGGTAAAAAATGTACTTATTGCCAATCGCTTCCAACCCACAACTCTGCATTTTATTTGTACCATGTTGCCTCCAACATTTGGATTATTTACAGTTCACACAGCAGACAATAAATGACGCTAATGAGGAAGCACAAATCCAACTTTTTCTCTCCAAATATAGATCCCTCTCCTCAACTCAGGGTATCGGCCAATACCAAGTTCCAGCTTATTACAACTGCCCTCCTTTTCCTGAATTAAAAATCATGTACAGCTAATTGCACTTTGCTTGTCTTCTTAGAAGACATTTAATGCATCGCAGCAGGAAAAGTGATGCTTGAATGTAAGCCTGTAACAATTTTGGGTTCTTGCTACAATGACTGATTGTATGGTTCTTTTTGAGAGGACAGTCTTTAAGAGACCAATTGGAATCACCCTTTACAGCTCCACGCCATTGGCATTTTTCATCAGTCTTGTTTTCAGTCCACTTTTGTTAATGCGAGATCTCAAGAACGCCGTGAGTGACTTTCTTCAAATTTCAGTACAAAAAAGGTTCTCTTGGAAACAGGAAGGAACAGAAAAATATTGATTGCCACAACAGTGTGATATCTCCAGAACGCCTTGAGGAAATTTCTTAAAGTTTGGCACAAATTTTGCATTGGCCTCAAGTCTGAACTCATTAGTATTTGGTGGTCAAAGTTCAAGGTCACGGTGACTTCAGAATGCACATGTTTGGTCTTAACTCATGACTTCATACGCTTGTTATTAAAAAATACACTTTGCATTATATTCCTTCATTGTCTCCACTACATACAGTGTATTACATAAGCAAAACAGATTCCAGACTTGAACAGACATGGATGTAAACTGCAACACGTTAGATGTAAACTGGAACATTTTAGTTATATAGCCATAAGGTCATAATTCTAGTTATGCATAAGGTCCTGAGACTGCTATGGCACTAAAAATGGTAGTTCAAATCATTCACTGAAATGAACCAGGAATATGCATCATGCCTGCACAGAATCAACTGAACTATCAGAAATGTTCAAACTACATTCTGCCCCTCAACGTAGACAGGGTCACACGGTATGCTAATAATGCAGCAGCTGCCTGTAAATATACTTAACTGGTGCAAAATTGCAAAGTCAATTTACTGTACTCTAGGGTTTGTTGTAAAATAACTGCCAGAAAATCCTCAGTAAAATGTCTCTTCTCACAAAAATGGATGAAATCTCACTTTACAGCCAAACAGTACTGAAAACTTTTTAGAGTGTTGATCTAAACTTATTCGAGCCTCTGGTTCTGTAATGTCACCGGCATTCGTGAGATGACACAGAATAATCAAGGCAGAGGTTGAGAGGTTGGTGCCTGCGTTTATTTATTATTAAAAACATCAGCATGCACCTTCACTTTGACTGAGAACACGGAAAAAGATGCGCGGCCACACTTAAATGCACATTACACCAAAAGCCTTTCTGCGCCTTGTATTTTCCTCAAACAGCACATGCATGGATACACTCCAACACATGTAACTCAAGCACTTTTGCGCTTTTTAATTCTCTCTTTGTGGCTCTACACAGTCATGCACGCACTCTGACGTATTCTCTCACTCTCCGATGTGGCCATCTACTCATACAAACACACACTCACACACACACACACTTCCACATGCTCCTTCAAGAAATCCTCACCATGGTACACTGACACTCCAATATACATGATACACGGCTCTTAGGGGACATCTGCCTGTCAGTCAGTCAGTCAGTCAACCAAAGGCACTTCATGGGGTGAGGGGGTCGTTACACACACAGACACACACACACACACACACACACACACACACACACTCTCCCACCCATACAGCAGGAGAGCAACAGCAAGTAATAACCGCTCAAGCTGGACAAACAGAGCAACATTATTACAATGTGCCCATGCGGCCCCTGGCCTTAGCCCTGGTCTCAGCAATGTATATTTCATGGATTAGGATGAAAAATTCAATGAGGAACAACAAACAGTGTGCCCCCCTCCACCTACTTTGCTCTCTGACAGCCATTCCCATGGGGGAGGCTCATGTTTTCACAGCTTCGTGATAGGACATGGATCCCATTTTCAGAGTGATGAAGAGACAGAAGGGGAAGATGAAAGAGACAAGAGTGAAGAGCATTGTGTACATCCACAAGTAGAATAAATACAAGAGGCTGAATGGGAAAAGGGGGGTGGGGGGTGGGGGGGTGGGGGGGGTTGAGGAGGGAGATGGAGAGATGTGGGTGTTTTAGAATTCAGTGCAGGATCAGAGACAAACTTGGCTTCGATAGGTCTCACACAAGCACATTGGCTGTGAATTCCAAATTATGCGTTGTCTTTCTGTCTCATTTTGACAACTCCCCCCAACCCACTTTATTCCTCTTATCTCTCACTCCTTTTTTATCTCTCCATTCTTCCTTTTTCTTATACAGTACCACAGCACTTGTTTTCATACTAAAGACAGGATCAGGTGAGGGTAGCTGGTCGGTCAGTTGATCTGAATTCAGCTGCAGTGCGAAAAAAAACGACTCTCCTAAAGCTCTGGGTTAAGGTCGAGGTCATCGTCACAGAAGTGTGCACAAAATGTTTCCAAGTCTGTGATGGCCATTTTATCTTTAAAACTCTACTCTGCTGTTAATCAGTGAAGTGAGAAATGTAATCAGTCCTTATTACTCATAGGAAAAAAGGAAAAAGATGCAGCCACAAGGAACTGCAATACTGATAAGTTGAAAGTTGGAATTTACATTAGTCTGCATTGGTAGATATTGTAGGATTCTGTATATCAAAAAACTGTTACAGATGAAAATTGATGTCGGTCTAAGAGAGAGGGCTTTTGTTGTTGTTGTAATGTTTTTTTAATGTAGTTAACTGGTCTCTAGTCATTCCGGATCCCTTTTGAGGTTATTTTGCATCTCTTTGTAGTCGTTTTGAGTATCTTAATGGAGCTCTATGACTTTCAAACAAGACATATGAACTCACTTCACTTGTAGGTAGCTTTTATCAGTGGTACTTCCTGCTCTGGTCCCAGCAGCACAGCTGATGTAGCAACGAGCTGGTGACAATAGTGCAGTTCATAGCTCAAAAAGAGCCAGGTATTTCCCTCAGTAGTTGGTAGAGTCCAAAAAACAGAGCTCAACGAGAATAGTGGTCTGTTTTCCAACATGTTCCCCGTATCGACCAACACCGGTCCTAACAACACGTAACTCTGACTTCGAGTGCACTCTCTCAGATGGAGACAGATGCTCTGTGAGATCAGAGCGCCTCACTTCAGTCAGCAGCGGCGTCATTTTTATAATTTCCCCTATATGCCCGGCCCCAGACGCAACGCTATGTGCGCTTGAGTGATGAGCGGGACAGCTTGTGACGAGCCTCTAATGAAAGATCAGAGGGATTTGGAATCGATTGAGGTGTATCTCACACAGAAGGGCTAGGTGCCACCTCAGCTCCGAAGACACTCCTAAATCCCCCCCGTTACAGCCACTCTCTGCTGCTCCGGCGGCTCAGGTGACAGAGGCAAGCGACAGAGATGGAGAGAGAGGGAGCAACCAAATGAAAGAAAGAGATTCACATTTTAGCAAATTAACTCCCTTTTGGATTATCGACAGGCGGGGGTTGATGAATTGCGGGCCTGCTGAAGTGATAAACGTCGACATTAGAAAATAAATCTAGCGGAAAGGAGGCAAGAAAAAAAATCCTCTGCTTTCAATATCAGAGACGGCGTGGCAGATTGGCTCACTCACAAACACACACCTACGTGCACATATGTGCACACTGCAATTGTATTCATGGCGGATTAAGCGCTGGCTGGTTAGAAAAAATAAAAAAAAAGATTTTAAAAAAACAGCAAGAAGTTTTCTTTTCTCTCTCACTGATAAAAAAAGAGAGGGGATCAAATTTGAGTGCGAGGCTCCTTCACAGATGGAGTGAAAATGTGAAAGTGAGTACCTGTGCATTTTACCGAGTGCAGATTGTATTTATTTAATCCTCCCATTATTGACTTTTACCCTGACAAAGCTCTTTGACAAGGAGAGAAAAAAAGACTCTATCGCTTCTTTATGAAGCTGGGATCATCGGAAAACAAATCTATAAGGATAAAAGATATTTCCTACTGGATGGCTCTTATATAGAATTATTATAAGCACCGAGTCACTGAAGGTTAGAGAGAGTATCTCTCGGTTCTATTGATCCTCAGACGTACTGGGCAGGCAGCAGGGCAGACGGCCAAGGACGTGACAGCCAAGTCTTCCATCTCCACGTATCTTGCTCTGCTCCTCCATTGACCTCGGCCATTTCCTTTGTTCCCTCTGTTGTGGAGGAAAAGAAAAAAAACATATTAGCTATTTTTAGTGTGAGCTCCAGTTCTGCAAAGCACTCCCTTTTGTGCCCCAGCACACGCACACACACACACACACGCAGCCACGCAGCCACACAGCCACGTTTCCTGTCAGGTCGAAGCTGGCTCCAAAGACGCCACAGACCCCAATAGATTCCCGTCTGATTGGGCGCCATAATCGACCAATAAGGTTATGACCTGCTCATTCTGATGACACACTTTATGTAAGATGTGTGCCCGATGCATGTGTGTCACTTGGTTAGAGCTTTCTCTTGCTGCTTCATAGTTTTTGCAAGGGGTATTTTTAAATGTCACCTTGGATGCTGGTATGATTGTAATCTTGAAGGGGTTGGTACTGTTTTATTCCTGAGAATCTTTGGTTTCCAATGATTAATGGCATTAGTATAAACTCAAACAGTGTTTTTGTAAATGGATGTGAAGCACGGGCATCAGAACTTTAAGGATCGGGGGTTAAATCATAAGAAAATGGAAGGTAAAATTTACTCCTGCGCTTGTAACTATCATATTTAAATAATATGTGATCCTCACTGCATTCTGCTAATACACTCCTGATGGCGACAGCTGATTAAAGAGAGGCATTGCTTTGTCTTGCGGGTTCAAATAATGTCCATCTAATTGGAAGTAAACCTGATTTATGACTAATGTTTCCATCTGCAGATTCTTAGAAAGGGCAATTGGGAAAATTAAATATTGGGACTGTGTGTGTGTGTGTGTGTGTGTGTGTGTGTGTGTGTGTGTGTGTGTGTGTGTGTGTGTGTGTGTGTGTGTGTGTGTGTGTGTGTGTGTGTGTGTGTGTGTGTGTGTGTGTGTGTGTGTGTGTGTGTGTGTGTGTGTGTGTGTGTGTGTGTGTGTGTGCGTGCGTGCGTGCGTGCGTGCAATTGATCCTTGCCTCATAAGCCCCTTCTGTCCTATCCTCTGGAAGATGTAAGCCTTCAGCCATGACACTCAGACATGAGTGTGAGTCAGCAGGAAGATGACATGTCCAGACAGTGGACATGGGTCAAGCCCCGCCCCTCCATGAATTTCACAAGACCCCTTTGATTAAGCCGGTTTGAAGTCTGCAGAGCACATGGTTAATTCATTCTTCCCACATTATCTTTAATTTATTCCCATCTCGCTGGAACATGCCAGACTGGCCGAAGACAAGAAAGGAAAGACGTGTTTCCCTTGACTTCTTTGATTGTTTATCCAGCTCCTTCACTTGGCAGATTCATCGCATCGTCTCTCTTCTTGATGAGAGGTATGTTTTTGAAATGCACATGATGCAATTGCACATGTTTTCGGAAAAAAATTAAAATCGACATGCTTCACTGTGTTCCTGGTGCTGATCTGCCCCCGACCTGCACATGCGTTGGCTGATTTCCAGCAGGCTTCTGCCTGGACAGCAATTAATGTCATTTGGAGCGGGAGAGGGACCTCGTGACTCATTACATATGCCTTTTGCTCGGAAAAGCCTCCGAGGGGCTTTCTCCTTTTGCGTGCCAACGCTGCCACTCGGGGGTTGGCACAAGTTGGATAACACTCTAATTATAAAATTCAATGTCATCAAAAATGTCTTCTGCACTGCTGGCAGGAGTGAGATTAGACCTTGTTTTGGCTTCTTGTGCCCCCAGACCCTATAGCTACTGTAAGGATTCTGTGGACTTTAACCATTTGTGCAGTAATGGTCTAACTGAATGGTTCAAGTTTCCCTTTTGTCTTGTAGAAATAAAAAATTAGCTGTCAACTCCAGCAGAGAGAAGGGACTGAAAAACATCATGCACATTTTTATGCTATAACCTGTGGCAACAGTCTTGCTGATGGGACAAGAAGGCCCATCTGTGCCTTGCATGGCTGATCCTGGCGGACCCCCCCTCTCCACTACTGTAACCTGTTCACAGTCCTGGCTCAGTGGAGCGCACGCTGACAAATAGCAGGAGGGAAGGGGAGGGAGGAGGTAGACAGAATGAGATAGAGGACAGAGACAGTGACAGCTAGAGAGGGGGGGGGGGCGTGGTGATGGGGAGGGAGAGAGCAACACACAAGGGCTAGAGATATGGCGAGAGAGGGGAGGCAGATAGCGGTAGAGGGAGTCAGTGCAGTGTGTCTAATCTCCCCTCGGGGACGACGGTGTAAGGACGCCTTCTATGACAGATAAACTCACCCGACAGCGGGCCCAAAGTGACAGACACCCACTGCGCCCGACTTGGCCCACAGTCTCCACGGCATCTGGCCGAGGGAAGGAGGCAGCACCTAGTGTCCATACTGCTTTTGGAGGAAGACGAAGAAGAAGAAGAAGATGAAGAAGAAGTAGCGGCGGCAGGTGGCCGGTTTTGTTAGTGGGGCAGGGAGGTGGAAAGTGAGAGTGAGTAATGTTTGCTCCACTGTGGCAAACACAGATTGGGACGAAAGCAGCAGGAGAGGTTGCTTTTATTTCTCTTTGTCTCGTTTTTCTCTGTCTCTTCTCTCTGTTTAAGAGTGTTTAGGTTTAGAGAGAGACCTGCTATATGAGCCATTTGTTTCTTGTTTGTTTTTCGGCTTTTCGTTCAGGTTATGCACCAATACATGAACCAGACCATCTCCACCAACCCCTTTGGAGTGTGGCATGCTCACTTGACATTAGCAAAGGGAAAATTGCCTTTGAAAGACTCTGTATTTAAATGTGTTTTCTCAGGCTGCAGCTCTCTTTGTCTCTTTTTGTCTGCAGCTCAGGCTTGAACAAAAAAAACCAGAAAAAGTAAACCTTGGTCAAATTGTGGAGTCTGCTGGAGGCAAGGCCACAGAAGAAAAATTGACTTTATTGCGAGTTTACTTTCTCTCACACGCCCTGAAACTGCGTGTGCCTTCCTCCACCATTTTCCAGCCTGAAAACTTTTCGAGCAGTCAAGGTGGCAGAGCCGGATTATGTGGGCCTGCGTGCCAGCGCTCCTCTGGATGTGTCTTCTGCAGTCCTGTATGGGAGCTGAGACACAGGCCGACCTGGGACAGGCCTTGAGAGTCTCTGTGACATTTAAAAACAACCTCCCACCATCTCGCAAGACAGACAATATATTTGTCACTTTCTCTGGCTCACCATTCCCTGCGCTCTTTGAACTGCTATGCGGTTATCTCTGAACAGAAAAAGATAAAGATATATGTGCCGACATACCTATCTACGTCTGTATGTCTCTCTCTGACACATTCATTCTGTTAGTCCGTGGGAAAATGCATGCAAGCGAGCACAGTGTTTGGCATCACATCCCTCACTGTTTGCACACACGCACAGACAGACACACACAGACACACAGACACACACACACACACACACACAAACTGCTGTTGCATTTATCAGCAACCATCACAATTTTCCCACCCGTGCAATTAGAATCCCATAATCTGATTTTAGATTAACGCATCAGCTTCTTTGATCACGCACACTGTCATGCTTACAACGGGCGACACGCATCAGCGTGCATGCGCAGAGCCCCAACATGCAAAAAAGGCATCGCTATAATCAATCATTTGGAGTCCCTGATTAACGTTAATGGCATTTTTCAGAATTACATTGGCATCTTCATGCATTCCAATCAGCTAGATTTCATGCCTCCTCTCTGCAGGCAGCACTGTTAATTGCGAAAGAGGAGAGCCGCAATGAGTGCTATCTACTGCGCCTTTGATACGCACTTATCTTTTAGCAGTTTCGTAATATGGAAAAGAAAATTGCCTTTAACAATGACTGGTGCCTCATTACTTTTGGGCCAATTAATTTCATGAAAAAATAATGCCTTTTTGGAAATGGCAAGGAAAAAATAATTAATAACTGACAGGGAAGGACAACTATGCAGGGAGGACGTAAGAAGACGTGAATGCAAATTCTACTATTACTAAATACTAGAGCATTAAATCTTTTTTCAGAAGAGACCCATACCTCAGTTTGACGACAGCTTGCCCTGAAAGTGTCCAACGCATTAAAGAAGTGGGGCATCCGCCTCGGTGTTCCTTGAAGTGGGAGAGACAGACCGGCCTAGATTTCCTCCTGTTTATTCAGCCATTTTAGGTGCCGGCTATTCATGTCTCCATTTCACTGCTCCCCTTTTCTCCACATTTTCTACTCCTGAATATTGGTGACTTTCTGTGTTTACCCTTGCTGTGTCTTTGTCTTACTCCCCTGTGCCCTCGGTCCACATCACCTCTCCGTCCCAAAACTTACATGAAAGTTGCAGCAAATAGCTTTGACACATTGAGACAGGTGCAGAGATACCCCATGCTGCTTAGCAGCAAGGGGTCTGATAGCTTGACTTGTCTTGGAAAAAAAAAACAACCCCTGAATTTGAGTTTTTGCACAAAAAAATAATCTTATCTCATTCATACAACATTACATTCATCACCTGCAGATAATGTACACACAATATCCCCCATAATGTAGGAGATAAAGTGTTTATAAGTGGTCAGTCAAAGGATTCAAAAACATCTTTAATCAATCACCAGAGCTCATTGTCCTTTTATGCATTCCAGGCAGCTCGGTGCGGTTCCAGTTGGTTTAACGCGGCTCTAATGCGCCGGATGTGGTCATGAATTGGAAATGAAAACAAATGCAAAGTGAGACTTGGACTGTTGACCAGCATCAAGCCGACATGACAGCCATGCACACGGAGATGGCATATGTTTCCCCAGTGTGGCTCCTAAGCCATCGCTGCAGGAGAGTTTTGACTCTGCTGCTGCATTTTGTATTCATTCATACATTAAATCAGATCCATGTGAGGTCACGGTCCAGCGTTAGGGCAAGAGGCCTCCAGGTGAACGAGAGTGCTGTATGTTCAGTATAATGTTCAATATTCAGATATTATAGTTCCTATGAAATACAAAAATCATATAACTACAGTATGTAGTATGGATAAAAAACATACTTAAAATATCAAAAAGAGAAATAATAACTAATACATAATAATAATAGAAATATCATGAATATTAATACATCAATTGAGGAGTAGCCGCCACTGAAAATATTCAGAATCATAAAATGTAACTACTAGAGGAAAGTACAAGTGAGTAAATGTACTTAGTTAGTTTCTATCAGTGCTGAAAGATTTTACATGGCTGTGATGTTAACATGATGGTGTGTGGGTCGTACAGATGTGGTTTAGCGCACATTTCACAGGCTCCACTAATATTTATCCCTCCCCACGGTGTTTACAGCGACTGGAGACACACTATCTACTTACAAAATCATAATCTCCCCAAGTTCAAGCAATTACACTGCAAATGGTGCGAATTCAAACAGGCAGCCAGCAGTGTCTTTTGCCGCTTAGTGGGAAGGAGCGACCCCCGAATTGATATTATCATTGGCGGTGACTTGGTGGATGTGAAACTAAATTAATCCGCTCTTTGGTAGACTATCAAAGACACCGAAATGGAATGAAGAGAGAGGCGGAAAGAAGCGAGTGCGGTTTGGGGGCGCGACACCTAATGCACTCTATTCGCAGTTAATCATTTTCTGCTGCTCTCTCCTCCTGACCTCATAGCCTTTCTCTCTCTTCTCTGGGTTTTTTTTTTCCCCCCTCTACGCTTCCATTTTCATCCTCACCCAATTTTGTCTCTCTCTCTTCATTCCCCTCCCTCTGTTTTCATCCCTGACACCTCAGCAGGCAAGGTGGAGAGTAGAGTCTTGATTCCCAGGCAAGTTACCCTTGGCAACAGACCACCCACCCCTTCTGCTGCCAGCTTGTTTCGGGGTGGTCCAACTAGTTTTGGTGCCAATATTGCCAACCCTCCCTTTCCCTTTGTGGAGAACGCGGGAGGCCTTTTTTTCTGCCTCATCATCTCTCGTGACTGTGGAACAAGCACCCACCCCCCGCACCCCCCTCCTCCCCTTTGCTTCGCCCTCCACAATCTAGACCTGACATAGTCGGCGAGGGATCCGAACACTGTCTATTGTAGATGCCAGCCATTAGCACTAGCGTTTTAACACCTGTTCCTGGGCGTGTGGGTGTGAGCGCTCCGAATTTCAATGCAGCATGCAGAGGCAACATTGGACAAACTAGGACTTTGACAGAATGAAAAAAAACAACAACAACCCGTGCCCATGCGTACGCGTGTTGATGTGCACGTTTGTGTGTGTTTACAGCCATGGGCCCGTCTGCTCGTGCCTGGACGTGCTCGCCCAGAATAGTATGTATATGTAAACAGATGGATGAGAAGCCCCCCTCTCTCTCTCTCTCTCTCTCTCTCTCTCTCTCTCTCTCTCTCTCTGACTCTGACTTGGTGTGCCTTTTTTTTTTCTCACTCAGTGAACTGTGGTTCAAGCTTTGCTCGGGCGTTCAGAGACGCGTTTGTGGCTGCCGCACACGAGACAAGAGAGCAAATCGGTCCATCACATTTTATTAGAAAGAGTCTTTGTACAGCTTTTTTTTCACCTAGACAGATTTTTATCGCTCCCAATAAATAGCGGCCCCTTTGTTAATTGGTATGATTTGCATCTGTGCTACCTGTGATAGCTGCAGTTTTTTTCCCCCCACTCTCTCTGCCTCTGTCTCTTTCTCCCGGCGTGGTTTTGCTTTGCATATTATCCCAGACATGGTAAGGCGAGCGTGCAGAATACAGAGGGCAGCTCTTCAAACAAGCTGAAATCCTTTTTTATGCCTATTCAAATAATTTCACCCGTGACTCTTTGGCAAGCAGCTGCAGTGACGGGAACGGTTGTGACTGAAGGTACGCCCTATGACAAAATGCACCGAAAGGTCAAAGATAAAGTGTCTTTGTGATTTATTTTTTATTTTTTCTGCTCTCATTTACTTTACCCATCTACAAGCTATACAGCTTTATTCTCTTTTGTTTCAGAAAATGAGAGCCAGTGGTGTAGGCCTTTTTGCAAATACAGACATTGGAGAGTGGTCCCTTTCAGAAAAATGAGGGTGGGAGAGATTGTAGGATGAAATGTGTCCCGGCATGATTTATTGGCCGCCGTTTCATTCTTGGTCTACCAAATAGAAAGTGTTCAAATTCAGCAGCACATTAAATTAAATATCTGCCGAACAGATTCTAATTTGATCACCAAGCTGTTTCAATTTCATTAGCCTAGTCCCTAATGGACTTTCACAGCATATTATTCCATCTAGCACAAATCCCATTCATTGGCTCTTTTTTTTTCTTTTTTTTCTAAATGAGCCTCCTGGCATGCCAGGACCATGTGGCGCCACACGGCGCAGTGTGGGGTCACACCAAACCTGATTTTTCTTTAATAAATGCTGGAGCAGAGCTATGGTGAGGAAATGTAATGAAATCTGAAGTGCATAAATGAAGTCGAAGTTAAGATTTATGCCCATCGCCTTTCTCAGCAGCTGTTGCAAAACATCAGTCCAAGCAGGGCATGAATGAGGTCATGGCTGTGTGTGTGTGTGTGTGTGTGTGTGTGTGTGTGTGTGTGTGTGTGTGTGTGTGTGTGTGTGTGTGTGTGTGTGTGTGTGTGTGTGTGTGTGTGTGTGTGTGTGTGTGTGTGTGTGTGTGTGTGTGTGTGTGTGTGTGTGTGTGTGTGTGTGTGTGTGTGTGTCAACGTGCAGGCGACTGAGGCCCGTTGCTTTTGCATACAGCCTGATTATATGGCCGGTGCAAAGTAGTGTAACAGCAGGTCAGGCAGATGAAAATTCGTGGCTGAAGTTCTACCACGCTGCTGTGCTTTAGCAAGCTTGTAATTATGCAGCATGCATTATAATTACTTGACCTGTATCCTGACCACTAACAGAGCTGGCAAAACACTCACCACCTTTGAATGGAGTTGCTCTCTCTCTCTCTAAAGGTTTTTTTTTTATGATTGCAATCTATAATAACATGTTATTACACAAAGTATTCGTTGGTTATATATTTATTTTATGTGTAGGAGGGTCCCTAATTATACAGAGGGTGAGAAATGGACATGTAGTGCTTGTAATATCAGACATACTATTAATAATGTGAATGAATAGCTTAAACATGTGTTCTCTCACATGCACAATTATTTCCCCTTAGCAACAATCAAACCTTATTCACTACTTCAATGAGGCAAAAAAATTACAAATTGCAAATTGCAATTACAAGGGTTTTATTTTTTGCATGCTCACACAATGCAGGGATGTGAGGTAAAATACAGGTGGCGTGAAAAGGCTGGAGTGAAGTTATTGACAACAATTAGAATGAGATTAATGTATAAGCAGAAAAAAAGAATAACAAGAAAAGAAAAACTAAGATAAAAATCATAAATACATGATATTTAGGTATCACAATTCTTAAGTGGCTGATGTGTGGATAGGTTTTCATTTTTGCAAATTTGTACATCAGTTTATTTAAAAGAGGACGACCGAGTTCAGCGTGCTGATGGATTAATAAAAGAAGCTTTTTCAGAGCTAAATAAAAAAAGAAAGGTGAAAATATTTTTTAACCCTCCTGTATTGCTTAGAATTAGTCTTGTTAGCAGTGCAGGATGCAGCAGTCAAAAGTAATTCCAGGGGCCGTGACTTCACTGAGACAATGCAGCCAAGACACAGAATGCAATAAAGAATCTAAAGCACCAGAGTAGGGATGATTAGGATCAGTGCAGTGTCAGTGTACTCGCAGCTCCAAAAGGTTGAAAGTGATAATACAGAGCGGGAGAGGACTCTGCGGTAACATTGATAAATGTTTTCGCCGGGCCATCCGCCATTAGTGTCAGAGCAAGTTACAGCCACGAGAACGGACAAACAGGAAATAGAGAAAGAGCGGCTGTAAATAATTGATAAGGCTGACCCTGCGCGATTCATATTCTGCGGTAGAGGATCAAAGAGTGAGGCTCGGAGTTTGACATTGAGCCCGGGCGCAGGAGTCAAAGCCATTACCGTCCCCGGCGAACGCTGCTGCTTTGTGTTTGTATTAAAAATGCAGTGCCTCTTCATCTCCGGTCCGGGCTCACACTGGCTAGCACTCCCTGGCATTAACCGACCTGCTAATGGACTCACTGGTGTTGCCACGGCAATTACCTGCAGCGGCACTATAAGTAAAGCGAGGGCGGAAGCCATTTTGTTCCTGTCCACTTGATGAAGCTGTTCCTGGCTCTCCCAGGTGTGAAATATAGTATGTGTTAGACCTCTGGGTTCTTTTAGGCGTGATCAATATTTCAGCGGCACCAGGCCTCTGCGTCATGTACGCAGAGGCCCCCCATCCCCTCTCACAACGTCTCTGCGGCCGATTATGAATGTCTGAATGAGCGTTTGAGCCAATTAATGATTAATGCAAATTTGACAGTTTTCAGTCGAATGTTTATTTTAACAGTGCATTAAGAATGTCTCCGCTGGAAAAAGCCACGGGCCTCCGAACTCTGCAACCTCTGCCTCTAACGTGAGAGAGTAAAACTGTTTCTCCAGAGTTTGATTCAGTCCCACTGTGGAGTATGTCTTTACAGAATGAGTCTCTCTTGGTGATCCGTCAGCAGCACTGCGCATGCATCACCGCTCTAAGCAGCTGCGCGTGTATCAAATTGTGCTTTACTCATGACATTAAAATATCTATTTCTCCCTCTTATTTTTTCCTTTTCAAGACTTTAGGTCACTTTTCTTAAAGGATTGCACAAAACCCATTAGATACAGTATACATGCTTAATTATTCAGTTCAATCAAAGGATGTGATATCGAGCCATGCAGGTTGTGGTGATTTATTTGCCGTGGTTCTGAGATATGCAGTATGTCTCTGTTCCCACACCAATACATTGCGGGTGAATGTAATTTGCTTTGTTGTCCCCACTACGTTGAAAAAATTAATATTTAACAGTCATATCTTTCTTTTTTTAGTTTAGAGTTATTGGCCTTGTTACTCTGTGCAATCGACACTTCACATTGGCCTTTTCCAGTACTTCATGAAGTGCACGCTATTAAGTTCTCTTTATCTATGTATATTTCATTGTTGTTTCTGTTATTCTATCTTGCTCAGAGGATTGAATGTCTCATTTGATTTGAAAAGTGTCCTTGGGTGTCTTGAAAGGTGCGTATTACCATTATCATTATCAACTCTCTGTGCCAGGTTTTTCAAAGACACGACTTTCTTTTTTATAAGGAGTAGCTGAGTGAAACATCCCGCCAGTGAGTTCAGTGGATTATCCAGAGTAACAAGGACACTGTTAATACATATTTTTTCTTATTGGTCAACAAACCCCAACCTAATCTGTGGCTGTCAAACTGGGTCACAAGTGCATAGCTTCATTGTTTTGAAAGTTTTAGTGATTTGAATGTAAAAGCTGGCCATGGTAGTTTTCTTAATCCTACTCACTACTCCAGCAGTATTAACTGGAGCATTTGTAGGAAACCATTTGCTCTAAAGTGAGGATTTAGGGTAAGAGTGGGTGATGTTCCATCAATGAGGGATGCCCATGTGCATCGTAATGAAGGTACATGTCAGTCAGTGTAGCAGGAATATCAGGATTTGTGTGCAAGGAAAATACTCGCCGGTCAGATCAATCCACACTCAGGATTTGTTTACAATATTAAAAATATCAATAGAGTATCAGCAGATGCAAACTTAAAATTCCATTTACCTCAAATTATGGTATACAATTGTTGGCATGTTTTTTCCGGTTTTCAGACTGAGGCAGGTATGTGATGGTCTGTGGATGAATATTCCCACTTGACTGGTTGTACATGTTGTATATTTATATATATTACGGGTCTTTTGTAAGTAGAGACGGCTCTTTTTCTGTATAAGACTTTCAATTTCACCAACAGTGTTTTCAGTTTCAATTTCACGGCCACACAAAAATATGTCAGGTTCCTGCCTTGCCCGGGGGCCTGTCGACTTGTCAGTACATTCTATACATGAAGAAATGACTTTCACCAAAGGGCAGCACATGCAGGCATGCACACACACACTCACACACACACACACCCTCAACATCCTCTAACATCCTCTAACATCCTCCCCTTTAGCAAATTTCTGACTGGAGAGCCCGATACACACAGGAACAGACAGCTACAAATCACTGCGTCGTCGACGAGTTATCTCTGTCAATTTCTGACGATGAATGGCTTTGGCAGTGTGAAGGCCAGATGCATCAATCCAGCGCATCTTACATTGTCCAGGCTTCTTCACTGTATTGATTCCGCTGCTGCTGCCTCCATGATCCAGTTCTGATGCCCCCCTGACCGCAAAAGCTAACTTGAGCACTGATGTCAGATGAAAGGGTGGATATGTAACCCAAACTCCCACCCTGGGACGTGTTCACATTCTTGATATCAGATCTTCCTCTCTCCCAACCAAGACTTAATATAGATCCACATGGATTCGCCCCACTACAACTGCTCTTTGCCCATACCAGGTTTCAATCAGGGTTTGAATGCAATGCAATACCTTTTTGTGGGGGGGAGGGGGGGGGGGTCATATACTTGAGTGGGAAAAAGTCCCACTCAAGTATATGACCTTAAAGTTCTTTTAATTTACATCTCATGGAGAATGTCTGGCACATACCTACATACACTTTTTCATGACATTCTGTCTTTTTCACCATCTTTTTTTCTTTTCTCCCCGGCAGAGCTAAATGTGCTAATTCTCCCAATCTCACCTTCATAAAATGGCTCCCAAATGTGTGTGTCTGTCTGGGGCCTGTGGCTCCACAGAATGACCGTTCAGTGAGCTAAGGATGGGGTCCACTGTGAGCGGCTCATGCCCTTTACAGCAGCCGCCTGCTCTAAGCTGCGATGGCTGTCTGCAGGATCGCCCAACCACCGCCTTGAGTGATTCTCTCGCTTTCACTCAGCCTGGGGTGCTCCGTGTGTTGGCGGCATTGATTGGACCCTGAATTGGATTGCGGCGGGCCTGATTACTGATCTCAGTGTGTGTGCCGAGTCAGGTGGGCCCCTGCCGGAGGTCTTCGTGCCAAGCCCCGGCCACCTCACAGCAGATTGTGGGGGTTACACAGAGAGCATGAACACAACATGCCCACACACACACCGTACACTTAAGTTACGCACAAACATGCCGCTATTATTATCACATTCTATTCCTGCAGCCATAAAACAGCCAGGGTTCGTGATTGGCATTAAATAGAGAGTGTGGGGGGATGTCAGATGATGAAAGGGCTTGAGCTCGTCATACCAGCAAATTAACACTTAACATTATGTCGTTTTCACACTGTTTGTTTTGAGAGTTGTTGAGAGCAACTGGTTGATTGTCTGGACTCTGCTGTGTACATGTATTTGTCTGGGTTTTAAGCAATGTGAACCTCCTGAGTATGGGACTATTCTTTAGTGCAAGGTTACACTTTATGAGAGTGTGTGTGAGTGAGAGAGAGTCTGGAAGTGATTCTCCCCGCGTCATTTGTTTACGCCTGGAATTGCGGCCATCATCTTTTCCGCTAAGAGAACAATAGCCATTTTTCCCTTTTGCTCAGGAGACAATGAAGTGCCTTCCCGCCTTGCGAGCGACAGGCCAATAAAAAACGTAATTGGATCTGTCAATCAAGCACCGCTGCGGTGTGGGGGTGGGCAGGCGCGTGGGTGGGCGGCGGCGGAGGCAGCAGGGTGGCTGGACAACAGGAGTCGTTTGGAGGAGAGAGAGAGGGGGAGAGGTCGCAAGCAATGCCACACACACACAGTTCCCTCCCTGCACACTTCCCAGAGGCACTCAGCAAGGGCTTACAGAGGTGTACAGTTGTTGTGTTTTGTTGTTTGTTTGTACCAGGGCCGCGGGGGTGACAATTTGTCTTTGTTTGTAGGTATTAGTGGGTCGGTGATGTGGCTTTGATGCGACTGCACTGGCGAGCCCGGCCTGCCAGAGCCTCTGAAGGTCACAGTGGATGTACAGGAGCTGATGTGTCTCTCTGTGCATTGTGTGCGCTCGGGCCGTCAGACATGTTTGGGCTTTTTTCATACCGGGGAAAGGTCCTGTCATTAGTCACAAGGGCCAGGATGCTTTAGTAGTATTTTTCGCGGTACAACGCACACACACCGAACAGCACCTTGTCACATTTAATCATCAACATATTTGTGCGTGTACTCATCTTAGCCTGACGAGGTGGATGTATATTTGCCGTGAGATCATGAGCAGCGTGTGCATCTGTGCACACACACATTTTCATTATGCATCTGTCTGTTGCTCAGACTTTTAATGACAGCCACTTAAATTAAGAGACCCTTTGCAGCATCTCTGACGGATATGGTAAGTGCGCATCCAGATATTGTGCTCGCCTGACTCCCACTCCGGTGGCTTTCTCGTGTCTTTGGTGACATTCTTTTTCGTACTTTTTTCTATTATAAGCCAGGCTGGAGATGGTTATAAAGGAGAGGCACTCTGTCGCTCTTTCATTACGTGTCTGGACACTGCAGTGCCATGCAGTATGTCTTTTTGTGAGAGGAAGGATGTTTGAACTACATGTACGAGTGAGGCGATGAATACAGCGTGGGTCTTCCGTCTGCCGTGGCCGTTAAAAGGATTTGTGGAGGAAACTACACTATGCATGGTCACTGCAAAGTAATTTTACTGAATTCTATGGGCAACTTTCTTTTACCTTAAAAACGTGAGAAATATTTCCTCTGGTGGATGCACTGTTCCCTAAATCGAGACAAGAATGCACTGCCCAAAATGCTAAGAAACCAAAAACAAGTTCCTGATTTAGAGGTCTGAACAGAGACCTGTCTTCTTTCTTCCAAGCTTTTTCTAGGTGCCCTCCTTAAAAGGTAGAAAATGCTGGAACTTGCTTGATTTAAAAGTTAATATTTGTTCCGCATTGATTCTTATATATACAGCAAAAATGCAGTACTCAACAAAATGTGGTCCTGGAGAACAAAACTAAAAGTCCAGGGGCTTGCAGGCACCAATAAAATGACACATTTCATTCATCACTGTACACTGCAGCTTCCTATAATAATCTGGTGGGATAGTGTAGTATTACATTCTTCGATGTAATACTAATATTAGTATTATATAATATTCGGGGTATGTTTGAGGTTGTAAAAGAAGGAGGAGCTGTGTTAAATATAGGTTGGCATGGTGAAGTGCCCCCTACAGTGTTAAGAGCCTGTAACATTCAATAGAGGTGAGCGGGTTTAAGTGTTGTGTCATTTAACTTGTAGCGATTGTGCGATGCTTTCTGTGCTGGCGAGCACCATCACATTCATCTTGACCCTATGAAGGTCTGCATTCTCACAGTCCACCATGGATTGCCAGCGCTTCAATAGATCAATTAACAATGTGTCTTCCCCCTCTGAGCGAGCCTTCCTAATTTTGGTTTTGTTATGAGAAACAGCCCCTCTTCTCCAAGCTCCTAAAGTAGGTAATTACACTGAGAGATTCCCTGTGGGGGATTAAAACAAATGACACAGAAAACACAGCTCGCCACTCACCCAAGCCCTGCCTCCGCTCTAAAACCCCTTTGCTTGTAACGCCTACACACCCATGCATATGCAAACAGTCACAATAAAGCACGCTGGCAACTCGTGAAAATTAGTGGGGTCGATGGGAGAGGGGCCAGGAAGTGATGGGGAGGCGTCGCAATTTATGGACATGGTATAACTGGTTTAGCATTAGGAGCTAAGGAAAACATATGGTGTGCATACAGTTCGTGAGGACCGCAGCAGAACCAGGGATCCGTCGTGCCAGTTTTGCAGTGACAGGCTGCAGGGAGCATTGCTCATCAATACAATCTCTTCTGGCAGCCTATTTTCATCACATTACAGTGGCGTGATGACGTGTATCGTGCAAGCATCCTCAGGTTCTCCGAGTGGTTCACCATTAGCACCGAGGGCATTCGTCCAATTAGCTTGATTGAACTTTTTTTACAGTAAGTCTTGGTATCGTAGCAATGCAAATATTTAAATGTGTCCAGCTTTGACAGACTTTTGACACGCACCTTTTGATAAGGAGCACTCATGCACGGCAGTTAACAGTTCAGTAAAATACTCTATTCAAAGATTTGGATTTATTCAATGCTTAATTACTTTTTTTGTCTCTTTTTCCAGGAGCAAGGCAAAGTAAGCGTGACGTTCAACATCGGGACAGTGGACATCAGTGTAAAGGAGCTGACCACAGCAGTAAACGATGGTAAATACCATTTGGTCCGGTTCACCAGGAACGGAGGCAACGCCACCTTGCAGGTGGACAACTGGCCGATCAATGAGCACTTTCCAACAGGTACCGCCCCTCTCAATCCTTTGTCTGATGAAATTATACAAACACTTGAATGGAATCATAGTCTGAAACCACTGGACACCACCTGTTTTTCTAAAATCAAGAAGCACCACGAAGAAGACAAAAAATAAAATCACTTGTTGTTCTAAGTAAAACGTCTCACAGGACAAGGAGGCACGTGGTCACATTAGTTGGACGCACTCCTGTGGCAAACCGTCCCTCAAAAAATGTCCTTCTCTCGTGCCCTCAAACCTGACTCCACAGGCACCGAGCACGGATCCTTTGTCTTGCAAGAGGCATTAACTGTGCATCATCTGGCCTGTTCATTTGAGGAAAGGGGAGTGAAAGGCACCAAGAGGCATTTGGTCAGTGGGCGAGCAAGAAGGGGATAGAGGCAGAAACCAGGGGTGGCCTGTTGGCCAGATAAAGCTGCTGCCTGCCTGTATCTCTCATTCCCAGGTCAGTGGAGGCAGCACGGCAGCAGAATACAAATGGGGCCATCAAACAGAACCCACTCCGTTTGAAGACTCAGGCACTCCCCTTGTCTGGAGCCGAGATGAGCCGCTCAGCGAGCTGCGTGAGAGACAGAGAGAGAGAGAGAGAGAGCAAAAGAGGAGGAAGGAAGGAAGATATATATATTTTTTTACTTTAACAGTCCATTAAATGAGTTGGCTCTCCTGGTCTTTGATATCTGTGCCCCCTTGTTAGGCAGCTTAGGAGAGGCCACCTTTGCTTCCATGTTCGTTATTACCCCGCTCTTCAATTTCACTTAGTCCAACGCAGCAGATGCACAGGGAAGCAACAGGGGCACACAGTGGCTGTTAAGGCAAGGAGACGTTGGGATGACAGAAGATAAAATGAAACTTCATTGATCTCCGTAGCGGCAGGACGTAATTGAACAGATATACCACAAGTAGACAGTATAGAAGATTAGGCAGAGTCACATTACCAGATGTGGAGCTTACATGAATAAGAAACGTGTCCAGAGATACAACCGTGCATCACTCGCAAAAATAAAAAACGCAGAAAAAGAACTGCACAAAAAAAAGAAATCGCTGATGCCACCCAATGTTAAGGAGCAAGCAAACAGGAGTTGATCTCTTTCACTTCCCCGCCCCATGTCTCAGCAGCCCTACAGCCCCTCGTTGCATGCCTTCGACGAGGACAGGGCATGCAGCCTCCTCTCCTGGCGTGACCTGGCACGCTGTCTTGGTTTGGTTCAGTGCCAGAGCAGGTGATGCTAATCCCTTCTGTCTCTGGCTTTCTTTTGCCGTTGGCTGTCTTTCGCTTTCCTTTGACCAGATAAAGTCAGACAGGTTTCATAACTAGGTTTCAGCCACGGTAATGCCGGAAAATACTGAGGAACTCCAAAAAAACATGTGGCACACACAAGAGCGACATCCCATCCGTCACGCACACATTTGCACTCGCATGCGCGCGAACACTCACTAGTCCGGCGACTCTGACTGTATTGTTTCACACAGATAGTCTTGTCATCTTCCCCTCAGATCTTGGCCCCAAGAAGTGTTCATGTATCACGTATTCTCCATCTTTTTTTTTTCTGTAAATAGCTTCCATCAGCATTGAATGGTTGTTCTCTCAACCTTTGTAATAAGTCTGTAAATATCTACGAGACAATGTCAGCGTCCACTCAGAGACCACTGCTAAATGGCCTTTAAGTTAGTGTCTCATGCAGGTTAAAAAAAAACATACAACAGGGAGAACTCCTGATTATTAGCTTTGGATTCCTTCAAAGTGGTCTCGTTGAGGTTTGCTCCTTCTCCTCCGTCTTGGACAGCAGTTGAGGGCCAGGGGATGGAATGCGTTGTAATTTCTTTTCTCTTCTGCGCAGGTAATTTGCAGGACACTCAGTGATAGTAATTCAACGATGATTGATTTTTTTTTTGTCCTCCCTCCCACCCGTTGTCATTTCATGAGTAATTACATGTCAGGGTGCAGACTCATTGACTACTTTCTCACACTCCCAACGCTCGACCTGAAGGCAGCAGCTGCCACAAAGCTCTCAGGTCGTTCAATAAACAGTTACCGGATCTGGGCCTGCCCTCTCCCTGTGAAGGAGAATAGGTGAGGACAAAGGTGTTGGCGGATTGCTTGTCAGTCAAAGCTGCTTGCAAAATAGCCTGTGGAGTGTAAATTGGACATCTTAACAGTGGTGTTTGCAAAGTTGGCCCACCAAAGTATAGGGGTGTGCGGTGAGGATCTGCTCTGAGTGACAACAGGAGGGTTTTAACAGCATCACCTGCTTTTCAATGTTACTTTTCAAGCATTTCCTTTTTATTTGTTTGTCCATAAATGATTCCTTAAAGGATTGTTCTAATTCATCTTCATTGTTTTGGCTGCCACTGCTAATAATTACAATGCGCTCACCAAGTCAATTGCTGACATCTGGGAATGTTCCGAAGAAATATCATTTTAATTTTGTGAGATGAGGCAAGACACACGAGCAGCCAGATGATCATGTCTGTTTTAAACCAACCTTCAGGTTAGTCACAATCATTTGGAAGAGGTCAACAGTAAAATCCATTAATTTCAACATCATAGCTTTTTCCGCATTTCCAGTAATAGACAACTGTCTAGTTCAACTTTAACTACAGTTATTGCCATAGTAATGCACACGCACCCTCCTTCTTGTGCATAATGTGGTAATAACTGACATTTCAGGAGATCAAATGATTCCAAACTAAGTCGTCATTTTATAGGAAAAAAAAGGACAAATAGCCAGATGGGTCTGTGGCAATAATGCTGCCATGGGTCTGACCATCACATGTGTGTCTTACACTGAGCCAAGAGAAGTCCCAGTTTTCTTTCAGCGACATCTCCTTGAGCCAAGTGTCTTAACGGCAACCATTTCTATTCCTAGATATGATTCTGGGTCAGAGTTGTTCAGGATGTCTCTGGAGCAGGCTTTTAGAAATTGCACTTGAAACATTCTGTGATGTATGATGTAGAGTAAAGTAGAATAGAGGACGCACTCGCAGCCCTTCAGCAAATGTTCGCTTGTTGCACACAGTGCACCGCACGTATTATGAATGATCTACATCCCAGCCACTTTATTAGGATCATCTGCGAAATCCAACCAATCAGTTACAACAATTTAGCCATTAATTCTACATGATTTCGATTGACACTTTCAGAGTAGTATCGCTGTAACTTTACATTAATTACTGAGGTTGCCGTTTGCAATATTATTTTTACATGTTTGCATTAGCTATACTGACATGTTGCTGCCTCATCTAAAACACTTTAGGAGGGGTTAAGGTAGTCCAGCACAACACTACGGCCTCAGTAACAAACACAGTCAAGGTTTCAATGAAAACTGACTATATAGGCTTTGTGAAGGTAAAGTAGAACATGTGTGGCGGAGCTGTTGTACAGGATTGTAATGGACTGTGTGGGTGAACCTGTTAAAGTGGCCAGGGAGTGTGTAACAGATGTTGAGAGACTAACAATGAACCTGAGGACAAGCTCCCCTCCCAGAGCTCTGCTGGTGCCTCTGCATTACGGCCCAGGTGTTTATCTCTCATTCCTCAGACGACAGACGGAAGCTAGTTTTGACACTATCTTGTTTTAAGAACATGGAAATGGTAACCCGTGGCTCTAATCTGATCATCTGACTCATTTTTTTTTTGCCCCATCTGACTTTGTCGTAGCACTTTTGCCGTTTTTATTCCTAGATCACAGAAAATTTGAGTTTGGTGTTATAATAGTTAACAGAATGTCAACACGGGTAAATTAAAAAAATTAAGGATGACATGTAATTAAAGTCATAGGAGCAAGGATGTACTTCTCTCTAAGCTCACAAGACATATACTTAAATGTTTGTAAGGTGATATTTAATTATTCACGATTTCCCCTGAGTGAATTTCACAAAACAGTTCGGCACATTAAAATGAAATTGTGCATTTTTATTGCTGGAAATATTGAGAACTAACACTGCGGAGGACTTTTGTGCCTCACAGCCCCATTCTTCTCCATAACAATATACCCACACTGATCCCATAAAGCAGTGTTTCCATCAGGCTCCTGCGGCTTACACGTGTTCAGAGTGTGTGTGTGTGTGTGTGTGTGTGTGTGTGTGTGTGTGTGTGTGTGTGTGTGTGTGTGTGTGTGTGTGTGTGTGTGTGTGTGTGTGTGTGTGTGTGTGTGTGTGTGTGTGTGTGTGTGTGTGTGTGTGTGTGTGTGTGTGTGTGTGCTCTCACTGCTTTGTCTCTCCCTCCCTCTAATTATTCTCTCCCTCTAACATTGCCCTCTCAGATCTCCATTCTTTTTTTGTCCCCAAATTCCCTTTTTCATCCGCGGTTCTCATCCTCTTCCAGTCGGTGTTCATCGGGACTGTGCATCTCTGCAACAATCCGGTGTACTTTTGTGACAGCCCACATTACTGGAGGGGCTTGTCTTTGTTTAGTGAGAGGGCTCCAATTTCCTTATATAACATCCGAATCCCTGTACTCTTTGATTTTGGATTACATGATCTTTTTGCGTGAGTTTGAATCTTTGAATCAGAGAATTACTGGGCAGAAATTGTGCATCGCACGTTGCCGGAGCTGGCTGAGGTTCAGGCGTTGTCTCAGATGAATGACCATTGGTCTAACTACTCTGCTCGGGCCTCGGGGAGAATGTGTTTGCGTGTGTGTTCCATCCTTTGTGGTGGATACAAGAGGGTTGATCATATGGAGGATGGCCTTGTGTTTTATTCATACAAACACCTTCATCCATGCACTGATGCGCATAATGTTACGATTCCCACAACCTGAAACGGGCACACTGAAAATATCTGCCATCTTTGTCTTGAGAAACAGACAAAACAATTCCTCGGGACCAAGATAAATCCCTACACGTCCCCGGGGCGAAACAATATTAGCCCTATCTAAGACACAATCTCTGTCCCTCTCAGAACTCAGACTAAGCTATGAGAGTAGAAGCCGCGAGTCTAATTCATTCTTTCAACACCATAAATTTCATAGCGACCTGATAAATGATGAATTTACTCCCTGGCTTTGTCTGACGTATGAGAGAGAATAGAAGGACGATAGAGGGAATGTAAGCAGGAGGAACATGGAGACATGGGTGAATAGAAAAGAAACCCAGCCACCCAGGGAATACAGAAACATTTAATGGTGTAGATAACAGGAATAAGTTGACAAAAGGGAGCAAGAGCTGACATATAGACAGATAGATGGGTAGAAAAGAAGAGGAAGAGAAGAAAGTACGTAGAGCATAGCAGAAAATTGTGATTGTAGCTGAAGAAGCCTGATTTAGCCAAGAAGAGCAAGGAGAGCTGATTGCACTGCAGGGAGACAAGAGAAAAGGAGAATAGCGGGGAGCAGCTGAAGGAGCGGAGGATAGCTGGATGGATGGTGGGCTGAAGAGAAAGAGAGCGCAGAGGGAAACCTGAGGAGATGGAAGAATAGCTCAAGAGAGGCGAGACAGAGATGAAAGTCAGGTGTAGATTGGAAAGGGGTGGTCGGTGCAGGATATTCATGACCAGGGGGCTGCACCAGCTACCTTTGGAGTTGGGCTGTGGAGGGATGATTTTTTTTGGGACAGGGCCGTGGTATGTCAAATTTACTTATCATCCCCAAACGGAGCGGATGCCAGGAGTGTGTCACGGTAGCCATTTTTACAGTTCCGATGCACTCTCAGCACCAGCCCTGTGATGGAGCCCCGGTGAGATTAGTCTGGCAAGTAGACTGAATGAAATGAAGCGACCAACCAGCAGACAACTGTCGTCGGGCCAGTGTGTTGACTGAGTAGCTGCCACCGAAGGGGACACATGTAGACATTGTTTTGGCTGGGGGGAGGAAAACGGGTGGAGGCATACGTTTGGGCTAAAAAACACAGGCAAACGGTAGCAGCGTCAGTCAATAACATACAGGCCTGTTTTCTTACTGTTAAAAAGTGCCATATGCATTTGAATATATTCTGAGACTGCATGTTGTTGAATTTGAACGAAGTTAAGTTCTCCTACTATTGCTGAATTCTGATTGGTCGACGAAGCTACATGACGTTGCCTTTCTCCATCTGAACCCTGTTGACTTCACACAAGGGAAAAGACTGTAGACAAAAACGGAATTAAATGTCATGAAATGGTCACTTTGAACACCATGTTGCCCTACTAGGCTTCACTTAATACTCCAACCAAATGTCTTCTTCATTTTTATACATCTTTTTTATGACAATCAAATGTCTCCATAAGACTAAAACGAAAATGTGGCGTAGTATATTTGGTGGGGACAGTTATCATCAATTGACAGAAAAAAGAAAGTAAATTAGCCTAAAGGACTACACACAAGAGAGCAAGTTAGTCTGTCGCTGCCAAAACCTTGAGTGTCTTGAAATGAGGAATGGTTTTTTTTATTGTTGATGAGGCCAACTTTTTAATTATAACAAGTAAAATGTGTCCCTCGCATTCAGATTAATCCCTCACTGTCTAATGTCCTCCCTCAACATATTGTTTCAGCATGAAATGAATTGTTATATTGGAGTTTAAATTCAATTTCACTGGAGCTTAGAGATAACATCTCATGTGGGTTTGATAAATACTTTCTTTTGGTAAGTATGTCAAGAAAAAATGGGTTATCCGTGATTAATATTCATAACCAGACCTTATTGAAAATAAAATAGAAATAGACCATTTTGACATACAAGACACGAGTCTACCCTTTTGTACACTTGTGAAATCTTGGTTGAACAGTGTGTGTGATGAAAAAACACTGAAATATGAGTTACCTGGGTTGGGTGACAGGGGCAAAACAGCAGACCCCAAATTGGCACTAAATTGCCCTTTCCTCTTCCCTCCAGTAAACTGAAAGATTGATGAAAAATGGTTGAGGAAATATCTGTCCACTCTGCTTGTGATTTTGTAATAAACAATAGTGCTTGCTTTGGCAAGGTCATCCATTGTTAAGTCACCTTTGGATATTTGAATATCAAATTGACAAACTATAGAGATTTTTCTTATTAGTTGGACAATTAGTTTGTGTTGTATTCATTACAGGGGGACTGTTGCCCCCATTAATCACCCAGAACAATGTAAGAGCTATACCTGAGACACAGGCGTCCTTCTCTCAGTTTCAGACGCAGCCGCGACATTTGGCAAAAGTCAAAAGTTGGAGTGCTTTCCGTGGCAATTTGTAGATGCCACCTCCCTCCCCCTTCACAAACAACCATCATGCCTCCCTCTGTGGCCCTTGTCCAGAGCCGAGTGTATTTGGCTGCCACCTGAAACCTGCTCAGGATCAGAGGAAAGGGGAGGGAGTCCTGCTAGTTGCTGATTAACCTGCTGGCACAGTGCAGATGCCGTCCTTCAGCTCCCCCGCAGCCGGAGCCACACTTCCTCTCAGCTGGCTGTAATCTGAGAACTTGGCTGGTATTTTCCTGAATGCGAAAAAAGGTATAAAGGGATGACGGAAAGATTGAATTAAGCAAAGCAGAGCAAATTGAGACAAGCTCATGATTTATCGGATTACTTTGGGACATCCATCCATCCATCGTCTACCGCTTTATCCATTTAAGGATCACGGGGGGTCTGGAGCCAATCCCAGCTGACATTGGGCGAGAAGCGGGGTTCACCCTGGACAGGTCGCCAGCCTATCACAGGGCCACATACAGAGACAAACAACCATTCACTCTCACACCTACGGCCAATTTACAGTCTCCAATTTACCTAACCCATTATGCATGTCTTTGGACTGTGGGAGTTTGAACATGGGGTGAACATGCAAACTCCACACAGAAAGGCCCTGGTTGGTTTGAACCGGGATTTGAACCCAGAACCTTCTTGCTATGCACAGTTTTAATCGACAAGAGAAGCATGTTATCAAAGCACTGTGTGTGTGTGCGTGCGTGTGCGCGTGTGTGTGTGTGTGTGTGTGTGTGAGTGTGTGAGTGCGTGCGTGCGCGCACGGCCGTCAGGAAAAATCCCCTGATAGAATTCCATCGACCAAACTGGACACATTTCCAAAAGGCCTTTTCTCCCAGTGATGAAAGCCTCGCCCTTTCAGTTGTGTTATAAATGTTGCCAATGCCGGTCCCCTCTTTTCTTCCAAATGCCTTCCCACCTGGGTACAGAGTGACGTCATGGTGTCATTCATAATTCCACACAGGCGTCACGCTCTTTTGTCATACCTGAAAGTGTTTAAAGACAGAGGCCGTACATCCCAATTCTCAGTGTCAACAGAGGGAGTGCTCCTGCGATTGTCATCCTGGCGCAGACACAACGAGAAATCTTATCATGCTCGAAATAACACACACACACAACCTTTCCCTGTAAAAGCTGGTCTATTATCTTTAATTCCCATGCACCTGGACCATGTGAGCCATGGTCTCAGAAGAGGGGAACGCGGCAGCCGGGGCGTAACGCTCTTTTACCCAAAAGGCCTCCCACCACGTCAGTAATGATCTCATTTGTATGCATTGTCTCCTTCAAACCTGTGTCACTGTGGGACTTTTCTCCCAATGGGTCCGCACAGTGACCTCAAATTACCACTTCCTCCTCTAACATCGCCACCCTCTCCCCCGCACACGTGGTGCAGCTCCTTTTCCTCCGAAATGAACTACTAAACCAAATCGTTCCTTGGCCCTTGAAATGTGAAAGCGGGTGGTGTCCACTGGGAAGAATTAGTGCACATAAATTATCTCCAGTGTGCCTGAGAGAAAAGCACTTAATACATGTCTACCTTTTTAACCCACTTGATTGCCCCCCTTTTGTCTCTGCAATGAATTATGATTAATTTATGTTAGCACCTGTTGATGTATTTCCTGTTTTTACCTATTGTGCAGGTTATGTATGTTTCCTTGACTGCTATGGACATATGCTGTGCTTTTTAATCCATAGATACTTTTGTTACATATTGGTGTGGAGTGTGCTTTATAAATGTGAATTTTAAACATTTCAACTAAAAGAAACATCACCATAAAGCGTCTATAAATATTTCTAAACAAAGATAAAACTCATTATAAACCACTGTATAAATGTGTGATGTCTGTTGCCGTTGCCAACTGTTTCAAGCTGTTTGTTAAATTTCCAAACTTTAAAGGCAACAGCGACATTGAGCGCTATCAAATGGCAAATAAGAAAATCCCGTTCAAATATACCCGGCCAGTAGAAGATTGGCTTCAGGAGAAAGGTAAATCTTTATCGCACTTCTCGAATGTTATTTTCTTCTGAATCTCTGTCATTTCATCGGCTTGTTCCCTTTTCAACCTCTTGAGAATGAATAACCATCCCTTAAACCATTTTCTAAAAAAGAAACCAGAGTAAAACAGAAAACCACTTTTTGTTACTTCCCTTTGTTTTATTTTTGTTTACTTTCCCCCTTTTTCTTCATTGTCATCATTTTAAATTTTTGTTGACTCATGGTGTCCAGTTAAAGGGACTGGGAAGAGATTTTCTAAACAGTGCGGCAGCGAGATTTTAAGCGTCGAGTGCTCCTAATCTTTTGTGCAAAATGGACTCGGAGAAGTCATTATCTATGCTGCAACAGTAGCCCAATTGTTTTGAGAGGAGAATTAGCTCCCTTGGCTCAAATCCTCGGCAATGTTTGAGAACAAACTAATCAGCGGCCATATCCCTCTGAAAACCTTCCCAACACCAGGTACTTCTCCCTGCTGTAATTCATCTGACTGTAGTTCTGCACATCACACTTTGTGAAACCCCCACTTGTTTGCTGATGGAGAGCTAATTGGAACCTTTTTGACGGCAGCGTGTCAATGTGAGCCTTGAGAGTTGTCCTCTTCCATCGCCGAGATTATCAAGTCAGCACCTCGTTTTTGTTTAAAAGATTTAGCGAGGATTGAGAAATCTGCTCTCCCTCTTTTTTTCCCCCTTTTTATTCTCTTTTTGGTGCGAAATAAATTTTCTTGTTCAACATAATATCATTATAAACTGCATTTAAAAGTTCATTGCACATAAACATTTTAACCTGATTATAAAGTCCCTTTAACAACCGCTTTAAACGCAGATAGAAGAATCCCATTACTGCTGCATGCCTGACTCCACACATGCTATTTCATTCTTCTGCTTCTGTGATATGAACGTCCTGTCCCTGTCATTCCATGCCTGACGTATTATGTATTATAATTGTGCAGATGCTGCCAACGTAATAGGCTTGCAGTGCCATGTGTCTGTAAATTATACAATGATATTTTTAATTATGATCCCTGTAACGTGAAAGTTTGGTGTGAATTTTCATTTCATAATTAATGCATGAGCCGTGTGTTCTGACAATGATATTTAGGCTTCTCCTAATGAAATTCACCATGACAGGTAGTTAGTGTGTATTGCTCATACTCTTATCATAATATGTCAAACTCTGTATATACAGTATATTCATGAATCATTTTACCGCATGAGCCCAATGTTTTGTCCTGAGAATATTATCAGTTTCTGTGGAACATGTTATAGCTCATTTTTCAAAGAGAGTTTTGGGGGTTTTTTTTCACACCTGCATGTGTTCGCTCCCTCACGATAATGCTGCTGTGGCTGCATACGCGCTGTTGATTTCAGCATTAATAATCTCTCTCCGTGGGGCTTTTTCTTGTGTATGAAGAGAAAAAACCCTTCTAGCTTAGATAACAGTGCATATACAGGAGCTTCAGTCTTTTAAAGAGAACAGAGAGGAGGGGTTTGTGAGAAGAAGTGTAAGAACATGTTGCATCACCAATATAGTTCTTACCATAACCAAACTTCATCCACACTCATTTGATCAGCAGCAAGGTAATACAGTGTAAGTGTTACATGACTCGATTTATCAACGTGTAGTCCCCCATTAAGGCGGTGCAAGTTCAAATGTAGAGCTTTATATGACAGCTTCACGCCATATCAAATTCTTCCTTCATCCTGCCTCATGCATGCGATAATACTCTTTCCTCCCGTCTGCGCCAGGCCGCCAGCTGACAATCTTCAACACCCAGGCCACGATCTCCATCGGGGGGAATGACCGGAAGCGGCCCTACCAGGGCCAGCTCTCCGGCCTCTACTACAACGGCCTCAAAGTCCTCAACATGGCCGCCGAGGGCCACGCCAACATCAAGGTGAACGGCAGCGTGCGGCTGGTGGGCGACGTACCGACCAGTCGCGGCGCAGCGCGCACCACCACCTCGGTGCCGCCGGAGATGTCCACCACCTTCATCGAGACCACCACCACGCTGTCCACCACGACCACCAGGAAACAGCGCTCGCCACCCACTATTCAGGTACAGCAGCAGTGGATACAAAGGGCCAACGTCAAACGTCAGAGAGCACATGTTCTGTGTGTGTGTGTGTGTGTGTGTGTGTGTGTGTGTGTGTGTGTGTGTGTGTGTGTGTGTTGCTGTGTGATCCAATTCAAAGTTAGAAGTTTACAGTTGAAATATTTCAACCTCTAACTGACAAAGCATGAAAAAACAATGAAACAAAGCAGAGGCATTTGAGTAAAATGGGTTTTAATGGGTGGGTTTCATTGTTTTCAAATTATCTTAGAAGTTTTGATACATTTTCGGAAATACACTTATTTTGGATGAAATACTTTCTCATATATGTCCATTCAATATGAAAGGTAGTAGGTAAGTAAGCCTAGCTTAGAACAAAAATTAGAAAGAGAATCTGCCCACCAGCACCTCAACAATGACCAAACTCAGAAACTGTAAAAATGACATTTTGCTACATCACAGCGAATTATGTGCTGGCTACATATTAAGCGTATAGCTATGACAGTGGTATCAGTTTTTTCATCTAATTCTCTGCATGACACCAAATGATTGTACACTGGGACATTTTCAAAAATTTCAAAATGCTCCTTTAAAATCCTAACATTATCTGAAATCCACTATTCACCCCTCGGACTGTGTGGTGTATTTTCCCCCGTAGTAGAAAGTGGCTCTCTGAGTTGTGTGGAACACGGCTCTCTTTGGACTAAATGTTCTGTTTTCCTGATAATTGAGTTTAGAATGTGACACAGTGAAATGTCAAAATGAAACAAAAAGCCACCAGCCGCCAGGCTTTTATGTGTGTTTTAGTGATCGAGCGTGGGTGGATTGTAGCCGCGCTGCTTTTTACCTACTAAATCACTCAAGGTCAGGATACTGTATTTCTCATTCTATCGCGGATCTAGTGCTGCTGTTCATTGAGGTGTACAAAGCCGACCTCGCCGCTGCCGTCCTCGTTCTCTTCATATCTCTCTGTTTGTCCGTCTCCCTCTGTGTCTCTCTGTCCGTCACTCACCCTATCTGGCCTAACTCTAATATGTCCCGAGCCAATGAATGTCACTGCAGCGCCAAGAAAGTAATCACACCGAGCAGTCCTTTGACACCCAGAGGACAAATTGAACCATTCGTTGTTCATATTAAAGCAGTAACTCTGCCTCGGAGGGTGACTCCGGGTTGGGGGACAACAGACGGGGACCACTGGCGTCAGCCTCTTCACCCCATGACAGATTGCCTGTTGTACAGTGATGATGGCCCTTCATGTCATCGCTGACACTTGTATGTGTCTATACTGTGAGTGCAGGTGTGGGCAGGTCAGTGTTCGACCTGTGAGAAAGCCACTAAATACCATGTGATTTGGACAGAAGTGACACAGGGAGACCTGGTGTCAAGCCGTCATAGGTCTGGAGCAAAAGTAAGGCGGCTCCTATCCACTCCGTCTATGTCTCAGAGATGAGTAATCTGCGATGATGATTACTGAGCTGAGATACATTACACCGCCGTCTCCGGCACCAACAACAAGGTCACATTAGATCAGGAAAAAAAATGTTGCATCTCTGGTAAAAATGGCATTTAGTGTCGTAGGCTATTAATATCGAAGGAAGTCAATAAAGTTCAGTGTGCTTTGAAAGAGCTTTTGTATGGAGCACTCTCCTCTTCAAGGTGAAATGATGAAGCGATACCTCTTTTGTCAATACTCGGGTTGCGGCTGTCAGATGATGCACTTTCTGCACTTACCAATAAAAATTTAGTTTTTTGCCCTCGCTTTAACTTTCAACTTTTCACTCCGCTTTTGTGTTCCTTCTGAGAGCACGCCTTGTTCGAGCTCTTGTACGAGCTCCCATGGCAGCGTCTGCCTCGACTCACACCGCGGTGTCACCGAAATTTCATTTGCCAGGACCTTTTTTATTTTACAGTTCCCTGGTTGGCCGTCAAACACCGTGGTGTGAGAGGTAAAGAGAGGACCTGCGCCGGGTTGGCAGATTGCTCCGCCCCTCAGGGTAGGGGAGTAAAGGGAGCCGAGCTATCATTAGAGATGTATTGCAGTGCTGGAAGAGAGCTATAGGCATCTGACACGCTGCTGGATTTGAGCGCGTGTGCAGCCGAGTGTGGACCAAGAAGGTGTGTGTTTTGGAATCTTCTCACACTCACACATCTATTTTTGGTCCACTTCAGCAACACTAGCTGTTCCTTTTTTGGAGGTGAGAAGTGGTGAAATCCCTCAACCTCTCAGGATCAACAAACGCGAGACCGGTGGGAAGTGGAGTGAAGCAATCTCACGCTTAATTAATGACAGCTCCGCGGGGACGAACCGACATGACAGACACGGTTCGCTTTCTTTCACTCTGCCCTTCGCTCCCCGTCGCTTAGTTATAGCCGCCCTGTGGGTCACGCGGTCAACTGGGGGAATAAAGATTATTAATAAGTCACGAAAAAGGTTGTGTTTTCAAGATTTGCCCCCAGCTCAACTCAAAGAATAATGTATTAATATTTTGTGGTGATTATGCTAAAAGTAAGATGGGAAGTTATCGATGTTCTAAACATATATGACATAAATATGCAGGTGAAAACAAAAGCTTAATCTAACTGTTGAATTTCCAGTTCAAATACTCAAAGATTTGTTTTTATGTACAAACAGTACTGTGAGCTGTGTTGATCACCAGATCAGATCAGGCAATGTGTCAATGGGCATCAAAGTCAGTTGAAACTGATGAGCCTTACCAGTATTTTATGGCTTCTGAAAAAGCAGACCAATCAAACCGCATCCACTCAGTCGTGATGAAGTAAATTAGCTCAGTTAAGTTAAGATCTTTTGTCATGAATATTCATTATCACAGAAACGTTCAGATGTGTTAAATTCATCCCAAACTTTCTGCTAGAAGTCAGTGATGAAAAGTAACAGCGGTGGTCGTCTTTATCAGCTCAGCCACAATCAGTCAAATGTGTCCGTGTTTATACCGGAAGCGTTGAGAGGTTTTCAGTCAGACAAGGTTCATCATCCATATAGAATATTTTGTAATCTTTTCCATTAAATGAGGTCTGCTGCTGTCTGAGAGTCATGGCAGGATTTTCAAAACCACTGTGACAGCAGCTGTAATGAGTTGCCCCGTCATATCCATTTCTTTATGGATATTAAGAACTGTCTGAGACCTGGTGTTAGATATGTCAACAAGCTGCCTCCCTCTGAACATCACGCCCAAGGCCTATACCCACACTCCTTTTGAGGATTCAACCCCGAGTCATTGGTCTGTGTTTCATCCAATTAGCAGCAGGGACATTTCTTTGATCATGTGTCACAGAGGAGGGGGTGACTAATGCTAACCATGTTGGCGTTAGCTGCCGGCCCTCCGCTCTTCCCCATACATTCTATGAGTGATAATTAATGCAGTTCATTTCTTGTTGCACTCTTTTTTATCATCTTTATTTTCAAAAAAACATGTTACCTTTCTCTACTCCAACAACATGATTACTGTATTAATAATTGACATAGATAAGGTCTAGACAAAGAAGCAACGGAATAGTCAATGTACAAACTAGAAAAAAATGGAATAAATACTGTGCTGTTGTAAACCTGTTTACTTTAAGAGGTATTTTAGTCTCACACGTTCCCTTTAGAACAATAAATATTTGACATCAGCTCTGTTGGCTGTCTGAGCTGCAGTTCTCCTAAGTGGTTTTGTGTTAAAATGTAAATGGCCACATAATCATTTTGGAAGTTATGCAACACACAATTAAAATTCTACGAGTAGCTTGCAGCATAAAAAAAAGTCAGTGAGGAGGATGAGAGATGATCTCCTAAAGGGGAACTCTTTTACACATCAAGGTCTACTTAGAAGTCCCAAGGAGTATAAGGCTACAGGAAAAACGTTGGAGCATGTTTATGGCTCCAGAGGGAGCTGCACATCGGATAAATTGCATAAAGTGATGTCACTTGAGTCAGCTGCGTTTTGGTCTAGAGTAGAAAGAAGTGTGCTGACTAGACCTTTACTAGACAGATACTAGCTCTATTGGTTATACTTGTAGCTACTACACCTGATCCTCAACAGAACTCTCCGCTGTCCAGATGCATTTTGGGTAATGTCAGGTTTTGACAAGGACAAAGAAGAATGTGTGCAGTGTTGAGCTCTGCGGCATCATTTTTCACATGCAGCGTCCTACCTCTTTTGACTATGCTCCCAGAAACCTTTGAGTACTGAGTGCCGCTGTTTAGCCAAAGGTCCGCAACGCAAATCCATTCCCAATGTCCATGTTGCTCTTCAATCTTGTGGATTATCAATACCAAGTGTGACAGGTCTGTTTAAGGTTTGTTCATGCCGGTAATCTGGTATCTTCGGACGCTGCCGATGACAAGAACGCAGGTTTCATACAGACACGGGGGAAGAAATCACAATAAACCAAAACAGGTACAGCTTGATAAGTGGCTGTCGAAGCCCCTCAGCTCCGCAGTATTGCGGTTGAACCAAAGAACCGATTTTACGCTCACTGGTTTGATGTGTCATTTTTGGGAATGCTCATTTCATGCAAGGCTCTCATCGGCGCCTCTCGCTCTCAATTAACTCGCGCTGCCGGCCTTAGATGTTTGGGAACAATTAGGACGGGAGGCTGCA